>NW_024429268.1:4457447-4757447 GCF_017639785.1 Mesocricetus auratus
TTCCTCTTAGTAATATCTTATAATCACACTCTGTTTTACCAAAACTTGACTTTTTAGTTAAAATAAATGCAGGACCCATAGATTTAACTCTTCTCTTAATACAGGGCGCATTATTTCCCATAAAGATCTGTTGCTTTCATCGGCGCTCTATCCGTTCATAGAGTTAAGGATTATTTGTTTGTTTGTTGTTTGTTTATTTAACAAATGGCCCGGCTGCACACCCAACGAGGTGGAACTGCATCTCCATCCCAGATGAAGAGTGTTGCATCTTGGAGCAGAAATTGACAGGAAGGAGGGCCTCTGAGATGAAAAGGGGCAGGAGAGCCGAGCACCGCCCACACTCCCGCGTGGCCAATCAGTTCTCGGGGCCTGCCCATCGCTTGCTCCCCCGTCTCTGCCTGTGACTTTCCACGTCGTCGTCGCCCCCACCCCCCCCAATCCCAGCCTCTGGTCCACCGCCCATTCCCTTCTAGGCCCGAAGCTTTTTCTCCGCTCTAGGGAACCACTGGCGTCCCCTCCGTAGCTGTTTCGTTTGTGCCCCTCCCCCCAGAACCTTGCACTTCGGGGAGCAGCGAGGCAAAGAGTGAGTTGGGGGTCAGCGGCCCGGGTCTGCACCCGAAAGAGGCCTGCGGTGACTAAGGCCACTGCCAGAAGCGCGGGGCGCTCCGCGGGAAAGGGGAAGGGTGGCGAGTGTCCTGGGGGAGGGGGGACTGCGTGGTGGGGAGGGCTGGGGGTGGGCACCCTGGGCGTGCCGAGGTGGCTGGGGTGTTCCTTGGTGGAGATCGTCCTCTCCGCCGGCTTCTGAGCTTTTTCCGCGGGCAGTGTATCTCCTTTAGGGTGTCCTTACTGTTGTCCCTTCGCCCGCCAGGACGCCACCCCCCTACCCCCAGTCTCATTTCCTAGCTGCAAGTGGTTTGCGTTCAGCAGGGAGCCGTCGATCAAAGGGACCTCAGGGGTGACGTAATCACACCCACCGGAGGGGAGGGGGCGGCTCCAAGGTAGAATTCTTTTAGGGCCACAGTCTCCGTTTTGCTTCCTGCCCACCCCAGCTCCCAGGTAAAAGTCCTCTGCCTCCCTGTGCTTTGAGCCTGGAGTGAATTTGCGCTGAGAGGTGGGTGGGGAGGATGAGGGCCTGCCCGGTGCTGTGGGCATGGCTGCCGGGGATTCCAGAGAGCCCTGATGGTCTGGAATGCCTTTGGCCTGCAGTAGCTATGCTCTCCATTATCCAGCTGTCAGATAAGCACGTTACCACCCGCCTCCCCCCCCCCCAAGCTGGCCTTCTAGGTTGGTTCAACCCGCGGAACAGGGAATCTCAAAGGACAAAGTGGGAGGGGGGAAAAAAAGGTGATCTTGACAATCAGACAAAAACCTGGAGGCAGAAGCCCTTAAATGGATGTGAAGACGAGAGTCTAATGTCTACTGGCTGACCAACCTGTCTGTTCTCCGAAGGATTTGTGAACTGATTGCATTTCAGCGACTCACGTTCTGTTTTGCTTTGCTTACAATATTTTTTAAATAACATATGTATCTTCTCAAAGTGGTCCAAACTACAAGATAAGAAATGAATGGACATTGGGACCTTGGAGGCTGTACTGAAGGGGCTCATCCCTGCTCCTCCCTCCCTGAGACTTGGGGTCCTTAGTGGTTTTCCTCTTAATCATCTTTCTTGACGTCTTACACAGTTTTGTGTCTGCGTGTAAAATATATGTGTGCTGCGCTTATGTCTGTGTCTTACTTTCCTATCGTGAATATTATCCTGTCTATTCTTGCTTTTATGAGAGTCATCCTTCTTTATGCTTCTCTCATTTTTATTTCTTGTGTTTTAATACCCTGTATTTATTCCACTGTTGGACATCTGGGTTTCTAGCTTGGGAGATGTGTTTGTCGTTCAACTGGCAAACTATCCCAGCAGCAGGCAGTATAAAGTCAATAATAAAGAACAAGAAACCACTTCTAATATTTCCTCGACATCTCCCAGTTTCTGTGGGTCTAAAGTCGGCTCGGGGCTTTAACAGGGATCTCTGACTGGAGATCATGTTGTAGTCAAGGGCCATTGGCTCAGGCTGAAACCACCGCAAGAGTCATAGGAGCTGACTCGGGATTGTTGGAGAGTTGAGCCCTTTCTGGCTTTGGCTAGGCATATCTTCCTTTGCAGTGTGGGCCTCTTTACAAAGACTTGCTGCGACATAGAATCTTACTCCCCTCACCCACACCCCAGAGGGAGGGCTTGCCAAAAGAAAGGCAAGAGCCAGATCTTTTTCCTTTCCTAATCTCAAAAGTGACACCTCATTATTTTTGTCATTTTTTTCTGATCCTTAGAAGTGATTCACACACACACACACACACACACACACACACACACACACACACACTGGGGTAGATTTTGCAAGGGCGTTGATGCCTTCAGATGAGCATTCTAAAGACCGCCTACTGTGGCAACTGCATAATGTGTTCCAGTATTCATGACTAAATGCACTAAATGCTCAGGTATTTCTCTAGAGTTTGCATCCAAGAGTAAAATGAGTAGGTCATAAGATATATATATATATATATATATATATATATATATATTCAACTTTATTAGGTCACTTCCAAGCTCTTCCTCTCTCATGCCAAACTAGCTGGCACTTCCTCCAGCAAAAGGTCAGCGATCTTGACACTCTGCAGACCCGGCATAATGCATTCTATTTTTAGTCAGTCTGTCAAGTAGGGAGTAGTTGCTCTCTGCTAGGATTTTACTTAGCATCCATACAGCTAACAAAGCTGCTTTGTTGTAATTATCATTTCTTTTTATAATTTATTTCTTCTTTAAGGTTTGTTTTATATTCCAACCTCAGCTCTCCCTCCCTCCCCTCCTCCTACCCATCTCTCCTCCTCCTTAGCCCACCTCCCTCCCTCTACTCCTCTTCAGGGGTAAGGGCTCCCATAAGGAGTCACCAAAGTCTGGCACATTAAGTTGGGGACAGGAACAAGCCCCTCTTCCATGCATTAAGGTTGACATGACCTTACCACCATAGAGAATGGGCCCTTTTACTAGGGCTAGACCCTGGTCCTAATGCCAGGGGCCCCTCAGATAGTCCAACCTTCACAGCTGTCTCCCACATACAGAAGGCCTAGTTTGGTCCCATGGAATCTACCACAGTTTAGGTCTAGAGTTCATGAGTTTCAGCTGTGTCTGTAGACGTCTCCATTATGATCTTGACCTCCCTTACTTACGCATTCCCTCCTCTCTCTCTTTAGTTGGATTCCCAAAGCTCAGCCTGGTGCTTGGGTGTGAATCTCTTCATCTGGTCTTATCAACTCCTGGATGAGGGCTCTATGATGATAGTTGGGTATTTACCAGTCTGATTACAGGGAAAGACCAGTTAAAGCATCCTTTCCCCAGATAGGAGTCTTAGCTGGGGTCATCCTTGTGAATTCTTGTGAATTACCCTAGCACAAGGTTTCTCCCTAAACCTGTAATGACTTCCTCTATTAAGATATCTCTTTCATTGCTCTTCCACTCCACCCCTCCTCCCCCCCCCTCAACAATCCCATTCCAAGTTCTCATCCTCACTCCCATCCCCTTTACCACCCCCCCTCGCCCCAGTTTGCCCAGGAGACCTCATCTAATTTTCCTTCACATGTGGGTAGTAGACATAAAGTAAAGAGTAACCAGACTGCAGTCCACACAGCTCTAGAGAAGCTAGGTAATAAGCAAGCTGCTTTTGAATGTGATGCTAAAGGGTTCGGCTTTCTGTCTGCAATTCTGACAACCAAGTTTGTATGTGCTCTCCTAGTAAGTTGTTTTTCTGCACCTAATTGACCTTGGATTCTTTCCTTCATATAATCCATATCTCAATCAATATTTAATTCATAGTATACGCTGCAAATATCTACCTCCAGGTTGCTTCTGACATTTTCTTTCTCTTTATCTCTCCATGTCTCGCTGTGAGAAATTCAAAGTTTCTAGTACTTTTTTTATAGTGTGTCTTATTTAAGAATTGTATCTTCAAGAGGCGGGAGAGACAGTTCCATGGATAAAGGGCCTTGTTGTGCAAGTATGAGGGTCACAGGGCTTTAGTACCAAGCTCCCTTGTAAAAGCTGGGCTGGTGTGGCTGACCGCCTGTAATCCCAGTATAGAGAAGACAAGGGACTCCCCCACCACAAGGCAAGGTTACCTGCTACAATGTCAAATTCTCAATCTCAGGTCCCAGCCTCGGTTAATACAGTGGAAACAATTTCACCAGTTGTCTCTGTGGCTATTGAAAAGATGGCTCAGTCATTGAGGGTGTGCACTCCTCTTGTTGAAGGTTGGAGTTCAGCTCCCAGCATTCATTTCCCAAGCACCCATAACCACATGACATCTGAAGGCAGGGGATTAAGGAGTTCACCAGACCCAGGATAAAGATAAATAGGTGTCTTGGGGGGAATCACTTACACAGATAAGAGTAAATAACCACCACGGTGTTCCTGCTCCAGAAGATGCATTCTCTGCCCTCCTGAGCAAGAGAAAAGGAGCCTGCAGCTACTCTACCTTAAAGGGATCATGTCATGATCTGAAACCACACCCAAAGGGTGTGGCTACTTTGTCAGGTTCACTGGCAAGGCCAGATGCCACTACAGACATCAACAAGCAGGGACACACATGTACATGTAAACCTATAACAAGTGCATCTATACGCATGCAAACATAGATATACACACACATGCATGCCACACACACTCAGGCACACACAGGACACAATAGTGTTATAAATTAACTTGCTCTATTGTCTTCCAGTGGTTTCTAAGACTGCCAGTAGCTTTGCATATGGCAGTCAGGCTAAATCCACATGAGAACTGATTACTTTATTGCTTATTCCAATGAATCAAATTATCCATATTTGTATAAATTTAAGTTCCCTACTCTTATGAATATACTTGTCTTTATATAATAATTACTTGCCAATCAAATTTGATAGAATTTATTAATCATTTTATTTACCTGTAACTGCTTTCAAATCTGCCACATGAACAATAACATAACTAAAAATCATGACAATTTTGCTTCTCTCTTTATCTTCCTATCTTTAATGTTTAATTTCTTTTTTCCTGCCTTCCTGCTTTGGCGTGGACCATCAGTACTGTACACACCTTACGAAGGTTTTACTATGTAGACTTTAAACACCACTTTTACACAGTTACCTGGTAAATTCTTCATTTGGTAAGTATGTTTATCATAAGTGGATGCGTTGTTGGTTGCTTCTGCGGCTATTAAAAGCATCGTGTAATTCACGGGGAGGGGAGTTGGCTCAGCAGTGAAGGGTGTGTACTTATCTTGCTGAGGTTTGGAGTAGCTCGCTGTCCCCTGTAACTCCAGCTCTAGGAGGAGTCAACACCTCTCACCTCTGTAGGACCCTGCACTCATATGCACATAGCTAAACACACACACACACAGACACACTATAAAATAAGATAAAATAAACCTTTTCTAAAAAAATGTATCACGTAATTATCTTACTTTAAATACATTTAGGTGGCAAGGCATAGCATTTAACTTCTAATAGTAAGCTAGCGGATACCTCTGGAATGAACCCTCTCTAGTGTATGTGGCATTTATTCATAGCATGTAAAGACAAGCTTTATTTATATTTGTATAAGCCAAACATTGGTCTATAGTTTTCCCTTTCTGTGCAATCCTGATCTGCTGGCGGTGTCATCTCTAAATAGGATGGGTAGTGTCCTTTCTTTGCCTATTATGAAAAATCTGTACAATGTTGCAATCATTCAATACTTGACTAGTAAAACCTTCTGGACTTGGAGTTCAGGGGATTTTTACGCTTGTTGGTTTAATTACCTTAATAATTATAGGGAATGCCTTTTTGTTGGGTTGTTTTGTGTGTTTGTTTTTATCTTTTTTTTTTGAGATAGAGTTTCTCTGTGTAACATTCCTCATTATCCTGGAACTCACTTTGTAGACCAGACTGGAACTCACTGCGATCCTCCTGCGTCTGCCTCCTGAGTGCTGGGATTAAAGGCTTGAGCCTTTCCAAAATTAGATGTATGTTTTCATTTGTAAGTTAATTAGAATAAAACGATTTCATTATTTAAAATACAGGTTTTCTTATGGAGTCAATTTTGATAAACTGTGCATATGTATTCAGTATTAATAGAATAGAGACATTATTGGTTTAAATCTTTCTATCTCTACTAATATGACCTTTCCTTTAGCAATATGTGCATAATTTTTATTCCCACTTTGTTTTAATTGTTTTGCCAGAATTCAGTGTACTTTATTGTCTCTTACACACACACACACACATACACACACTCACTCACAAACACACTTTTTTACCTCACTAGTTTTTACTTAGCTCGTTGATAGAATTTTCTTCCTAAGCTTCTGAAGTTTTAAGGCTACATTGCTGCATTTTACCTGTATCCCACAAGCGTTGACATGAAGATTCTTATTACACAGCCTTAAGAATTTATAATTATCACTATGGTCCTGTTTTATTCACATTTTCTTTAGAAATGTGTATTGTGTCTGAACATGCAGTGTGTTCACATTTGTCTGTGACAGAGTGTGCATACAGAGACCAGAGGTATTGTTTTTCCAAGATCTGTCCATCTTCTCTGTTGAGAAAAGGCCATTCCCTGGGACTTTAAACTCACCAATTGGGCTACGCTGGCTAGCCAGTGAGCTGCAGATACCTGTGCTTGTTTACCAAGCTCTGGGATTACACATGCCATTATGCCGAGCTTTTTATTGCTCCGTGATGTGGTTTGACCTCAGGTTTTTTCACTTTTATGAAAAGAAAATCAGCTGACATTTTCTTAGTTCAGAAATGCACTTTTCACTTCCTATTTGGTCATAAGACGCTTCTTTTGTCATCATGTAGTGAATGCAGCCTATTTCACCCTGTGGTCAAAGAACAGGATACTGACTCTGTTGAGTTACTAGAACTAGGATTTTCCTTTGAGGTTGGAAAGAATGTACACTGCCTAATTAGATGATGTTATATGTATACTTTTAAAAATATTATACATTCCAATTTTATGGATCCTCATTAAAATTTTGTCTGCAATAATTATCAAATACAGAAAGTTATGTTAAAATTTCTCATTATAAGGTAAATTTGACATTTCTCATTGTAGACTTTATTTTTCCTTCCTGACCATTCACTTTTTCTCTTTCATAAAGTCTTCTGGTGTTTTGTTCATTTGGGGGTAAGGCATATGTTTTTATTATATTCTGGATATACATATGCATTCTTCACAGTTATAATGAACTTCAAATATTGTCTCTGCTTTTTTAGATTGCCTCTTAACTTTGATAATGAGGGATTCTAATAAAAATAACCGCTTCACTTTACTTAATTTTAATCGTCATTAAAAAATAACATATTTTGAGACAAGGTCTCACTTTGTAACTTAGGCTGGCCTCGAATTCACAGCACTGTTGCTTCTTTAGTCTCCCAACTGTTAGTCTTATAGGTGTTCGCCATCACAACCAGCTAATCCCCTTCAGTTTTAGTCATCAAAGCAAAAACATTTGTAGTAAGTACTTGAGTCCTGTTGAAGAAAACTGTGTACCTAGTTCCCCAAATCTGCCCTATGCTTCGTTGTTTCTTTACTGGCACTAAAGCTGTAGTTTATCTCCAATTATTCTTTGTGGGTGATCTGAGATGTGAGCTAGGGTTTATTTATTTTTTCCATAAAAGCACCTAATCAGTCAAGAGTTAGTTATTGAAAACATATCTTGACAGTAACAGATTGATTTGTCGTAAAGCAAGTAACTGTATATATGTGTGTGCTTTCAGACTTTTTAAAAAATATCACTGAATTTGGGTTATACTTGGCTTGCAACTTTTAAAATGTGTTTATTTGTTGGCTCATTTTGAGAAAGTCTCACTGTTTTTCTCTTGATGGCCTCCTATTGTCTATGTAGACCTCCTATTGTCTATGTAGACCAGGCTGTCATTGAACTCACAGAGATCCATCCGCCTCTGCCTCTGCCTCCTGAGTGCTAAGACTAAAAGTGTGCAGCACCACACTCAGTTTTTGCATAGAGTTTTCATTGAACACTACTATAGATTACTGGCTTTATTCTTTATTGTTAGATTTTGGAGGAAATTCTTGGATTTTTAAATGTATATTAGTAACACATGGTGTTAAATGCTTAAAGAATTTACTACAGGATTATTTCTGGATCTAAATGTGTTGAGCAGTGTTCTTAAAGTTTTGATAAAATGACCATCATGGGTAGGAAAATTTATACTTCTGCTTCTTCTAATGTCGTTTTGGATAAATTGTGTTTAGAAAGAATTTGAGCATTCATCTGAATTTGTCAAGCAAAGAATTTGGCACAATGAAATTCTTAGCATCACTTCGTGATATTTCCAGTGCCCTTCGGGGATGTGCCAGCACAAACTTTTCATTTCTAATAAGCAACTCACTCTCACCCTCCTTCCCCTCTTCTGTTTACTAATCATCCTTCCTTTGCTCCATTAAAACCAGCTTTTGTTTCTTGTGAATCTACAAAAGTTTTTAAAATTTAGATTTCTTCTCATATGTTCATTATCCTTCCATTCATTTTATTTAGCTTTAAGCTATTGTTTTCCTGCTAATTTAAGAGAGAGGCTCAGTTTGCACACACACACACACACACACACACACACACACACACACACACTGCTAGTTTCTTCCAAACAACCAGTTTTTCTTCCAAAACTTCTGACTTTTTTTCTTCCTATCCTTTTTACTATTATAACTATCGAGCTGAAATATTTTCTGATTTCCATTATGATTTCTCATTTGACTTAAGGTGCTTAGAAACTTATTATTTCAGAGCTGGGAGGATAGGATGGTGAATACAGCCCATGCCATGCAAGCATGAAAACCTGAGTGCAGATTGTGAGTACCCACATACAACGATGGGTTTGGCAGCACGTATCTGCAACTCTGATGCTGAGTGGAGTATGGACCGGAGGATACCCAGAGCTTGCTGGCAACCCATTCTAGTTAATCAGTGAGCGCTGGGTTTAGTAAGAGATTCTACTTCAAAAAAGAACACAGGGTGATTGAGGAAGACACTGAATGTCAGCCTCTGACCTCCACGCACATGGCTTCTAGGACTGCACATGCATGCCTGCTAACACACAGCATACACTAACACACACGCGCACACACACACACAGAGAAAGATAGATACACAGAGAGATACACATACCCAGTACACACACACACACACACACACACACACACACACACACACATTATTTCAAATAAATGAGAATTTTCTAATGGTTATTCTTTCTATTTGAATTCCATTATTATCAGAGATTGTATTCCTTATGCATATGAAAACTTTCAAGTTGTTTTATGCCCAATATATGATACCTTTTGGGAAAGCATTGAACATACTTGTGAAATGATATATTCTGTTGTTTGGAATGTATATGAGCTGTAGATTTAATAGGTTCCCATTTGTCAATTACATTATTCAAATCATCTACCTCCTTGTCTTTTGGCCTTTGTTTTACTGAATAGGTCAGAAACATATATTTAAATCTGCTCTGTTTGTGGATTCATTTTCACTTTGTTTTTTTTTTTTTGCCGTTGACTTTGCTTCATGAATTTTGAATTATATTAGTAAGAATACAAATTTAAGGCTGGTGTGTTGTTCTGAGGTTACCATTGTGAGTCTTGTTTAAATTTCTATCTGGCAGCATTGGCTGCACTGGTGTTTACTTAGCCTTTTACTAATTTCCTTTAGTGTCAGCCACCTTTCTGTCATTGTAACAAATGCTGGAGATCACCAACTTAAAGAGAGAGATGGTTTAATTTCCAGTTTTGGAGGTATCTTTTTATAACTGATTGGACCTGTTACTATTGGGCCTGTGATGGGGTACTGCATCATATCAGGGAATACACTGCTAGTGCAAGAAAAACAAAGCGTGTGTTTTCCACCTTCGTTGGCACACCCCCAGTAACCAGAAACAAGGGTGTGTTTTCCGTTGTTTTCATTGTCACACCTCCAGTGACCAGAAGTCTTACACTAGACCCCATCTCTGAATGTCTCCACAGCATCCTATTAGCCATCAAAAAATAAGTCTTTACCTTGTGAGCCTTTGAATGGATGTTGAAAACCAAAGCTGGGTATGGTAAAACACGCTTATCATTCTAGAACTTGAACAAAAGAGGCAGGGGGATCTCTGTGAGCCTAAGGTCTAAATAATGACTTACAGGAGAACCAGGGCTACACAATGAGACCCTGTCTCAAAATAAAATAAAATAATAAAACTTTAACAACTATAAATCTCCATGTCTATATATTTAAAATAATTCTCTTTAACATTTAATTATTTTGTGGGCAATTATTTATTTACTGTGGGGAGAGGCATATGCCATGGTGTGTGTGTGTGGTGGTCAGAGGACAATTTTTGGGAATCTGTTTCCCCTCCACCATGTGGGTTCTGGGTACTGGGTATGAGTATTTGCTATGCAAGCATGAGGAACTGGATTCAGGATTAACAGCAAATGCCTTTACCCATCTTTCCAGCTCCTGGTCCTCTTTTAAATAAAGTTCTTCCTATAGGTAAATTTTTTAACCCATTTACATTTAATAGGGTTATTGATTAATGGGTATCTTAACCATTTCAGGCTTCTGCAACAAAAATCCTTTAGACTATGTAGGCTAGCCCCCATATGCTGTTTCTCATGGTCCCAGAGACTTTGGTGTGTGACATAAGGATGGGGCAGGTGCTGTGTCTGGTGAGGGGAGACTTCCTGGTTTGCAGATAGATGGTCACATTCTCACTGTATCTCCACTAGTCCAGGAGAGGAAACATTAGTCTCTTTCTCTTCCAGCAAGGAAACTAACCATGAGTACTACACACTGTATGACATCATCTGAACCTCATTGCCACTCAAAGTCTCCACTTCCATGGCAGTTTGAGTTTCAACAAGTGGCTCTGGAAGGAAACAAAGGTGTCCCCAACAATGGGGTTGGAGTCTACTGAGTTGAGCATTGTTTTCTCTTTGTTCTTTCGCTTATTTTCTTACTTCCTTTGGAATCAAATATTTTATAGTATTTTCTCCCTACATATTACTTTTGTAGATGTGAATGTGTGTTGTGTTGTTGTGGGTACAGCACAGGTGGGTTAGGGGAGCACACACACACACACACACACACACACACACACACACACACAGACCAAATAAGGTAAATGTGTGTTCTACTCTGTCACCTTGTTCCCTGAGGAGAAGGTGACTCACTGAACCTGGGAGTTGCTATTTCTGCTGTAGTGTCTAACCAAGAAAGTCAGGAGATCATCCTGTCTCCACATCACAGCACTGGGGGTTAAAAGTATGCTTTATGGCAATCCCTGGCCGTTTAAGTGAAAGCTAGGTATTAAATCCAGTTCCTCATCATTGGAGAACAAGCACTCCTACCCACTGGGCCATCTCCCAGCCCCTATATTATTTAAGAATAATATAATTTTATCACCTTTAATGGTAATTGTGCATAATATGACTTAACCTTACAGTCTTTATAACCTCAAATTGTTATTTTTACCTATGCTACTTTTACCTATTTCAAAAACAGAGTCTTAATCCAGTTACTCTCCATAAGTCAATCATTCAACTGTGTTAGTCATATATTTAATTTCATTTTATAGTTTACCACAAGACCTGATGCTTATATGTTTTCAAAATCCAATATTCATTTACATTTGTACATGGTTTACAGCACACTCTGTTTTTTTCCCACAGTGTGGTGTGTCTGTCTGGGGTAGTTTTGCTTGAGCACAAAGAGCTCCTTGGAGTAGCTCTTGTACTGTGTTCTGCTGTTCCCAAGTTTGTTCAGACTGTGGTTATCTAAAACTGTCTTTATTGGGGCTTTAACTTAGAGGGTTATTTTTTTTTTCTACGCGCACAATTGTAGGTTGGTTGATTTTAGTTCCTTTCTTCCAATTTTAGGCTGTCCCTGTTTCCATCGTTCCTTTTTGAAAGCCAGATGTATTTTTGCTACTTATAATAGAAAGTATCTTTGTCCCTGGTTGGTCTTCAGGTCTCTGTAAGTCTGATTTTTAGCGGCTTGACCATGCAGAGTGTGGATTTCTTCCTATTTATTCTGCTCAGAAGCTCAGAGTGTCTTAGTTTGTGTTCTAATGTTTTTCATCTGCCTTATGTCATTCTCAGACATTAATTCTAAGCACATTGCTTCTCTTTGTCTCCTTAGGACACCAGTTGTACGCATTTTGTAGCTTCTTGACACGCCTCATAATTCTGTCCGTCTGTCTTTAGATTTGTTTTTAATGCGCGTGCGTGCGCATGTGGGTGTGGCACCTGCAGAAACCAGAGGAAGAGGTCAAATTCCCTGGAACCAGGTGCTCATGAGCGGTCATGATGTGGGCACTGGGCCTGACCCCCTGTTCCCTGCAGTAGTAGTACCACGTGATGAGCCATCTCCCACATATCGGAGCCACTCAGAAACCTTTTTCTCCCGTCTGTTGTCTTTCTTGGATTCTAGGCCCTTCCCAATTCTTAGCTTTCTTCAGCCTTTCGCTGGGTTTAAGATATTGTTGATGAAAAATATTCTAAGATCCTGGTTGATGTTGCTGTCATCCAAGAGGACTGGACTAGAATGCAGAAAACATTCTATAAAAAAAAAAAAAAAAAAAAGATCTCAACCTACGGGTCTTAACCCCTTTGGGGTTTGAATGGCCCTTTTACAGGGGTTGCCTAAAACCATCTGGAAGCACAGGTATTTACATACCATTCACGACAGTAGCAAGATTACTTATGAAGTAGCAGCAAAAGCAATTTTGTATTTGGGGGTTACCACACCTTGAGGAGTTGTATTAAAGGGACCCAGCATTAGGAAGGTTGAGAACAAATGGTCTAGAAGAAAATTTTCCCACCTTCAGACCTTTTTTTCTGTTAGTACTGGCATACTTCAGGTTTGACTTTGCTCTGAAAACATAATCCTTACCGCTAAAATGTGAATTTTGCTAACTTGTCAACTGCACTCAAAGCGTGTATACAGGAGCCTTCTTGTTTTAGCTTGACGTCCACTACCTTGTTTTCAGATGCTGAGATTAATGACTTTTTGGTGAGATTTCTTGGAGTCTTTTCCTAAAATTATCATAGGAAACACCCAATGGGAAAAGGAAATCTCAACGTAGAGGCTTTTTGCTCGTTTGTTTTAGTTTTTTGTTTGCTTTTTTGTTTTCTCAAGGCTCTCCTTCTGAGGTCTGCCTTTAAGCTGCAACTTGTTTGCTGATCTCCAACTGACTAGTGGGGCTGACAATAGCCTCAGTTATTTTTTCACTATGAGTGGGAAAATGGTCAAATGGAAAAAATTTAAGGAAGGTGGACTCCTGCATTTTCTGTTCCTGGAGGACTTGTCTCTTGAACCCCTTGTCAAAGGTCTTGAGTTGTTTATTCTTTGGAAGACGCTCTCTATATTTTCTGGATTTTTTTTTCTGTCTTCAGTGGGTCTTACCCCAAAGATACTATTCTCACCAGCTGATTTCTCACCATGATTCCCTAACTTCCCAGTTTGTTTATCTCAGATCATTGTCCTTATTCTCAAGATACTTTCTTTTGAATTTCCTTTAATTAGATATGATAAATCCTCATTACTTGATGGCCTGAAACAAAATGATTAAGAGGTAGCTTGCTGGCTGTGAATTCCAGATTACTTAGGTTTATGTTTGTTTGTTTGTTTTTGTTTGTGTTGGAATATCATCACATGTCTTCTTGCTTCAGAGAAAGCTGTGTGATGTGTAGATATCAGCTACTTCTCAACAATCTGAATTCTTTTTACCTACTAGAATTAGCTTTACTCACCCACCATCACATCATTGATTCTTTCTGTCCTTGAGTTCGCTATGATATACCTTTAAAAAAATCTATCTTGTTTGAATGTGTTAGGTTTCCTGGATCTGAGAACTGGGGCTTTTCAAAAACTATAGAAAATTAATGCTACTTCCTGGTGTCAAAAATAACTCTGGTATAATTTTTCTTTAATATTTACTTTGAGATCAGAGTAGGTACATGTTGAGTTTTCTTAATGTACCCTCCATATCTTTTATTCATTTTTGTATGTTCTGTATTCCTTTGCTTCCCTCCATTCTAAATGCAGTTCAATAGTTTTTATTTAGTTTCCTCTGTTCTAGATCCAGTGCAATAATTTGCACTTACTTTTGTCTAACCTTCTATTTACCCTATTGAGCAATTGTTTTTATTTTGAACATTAATTTTAACTATCCTATTCATTTGTAATTATGTCTGAATTACAGATTCACACTTGTTTTAAAATTTCTCCTTTGTTTTCTATCTGTTAAATATGGGAGTTTATATTCTATGCCTAATACTTCTCTGATTTCTACCTGCTTCTGATCTCGTTTGTGATGATTCCCATTCATGGTCTTGCCTGGAATGTGTGTTGACTTTTTACAACTATTATTGTAAGATGCTTCTTTTGTGTGAAGGTTTTTTCTCTGTAACAATCCTTTATGTACATTTAAATTAACTTTCTCCAGAAACAACCTGTATTAGTTTCTACGTACTTAAAATACTACTGAACCGGGACTATTTTAAATTCTGTTATTTGCTTGGTGTTTTCAGTTAGTAAAAGTTGCAATCATTTAGATGCTAAATCTATGTGGATGACTGATGTGAGGTTAGCTTTCCCCTCATCCTCAGGAAAGCTAAGATAGGCAACTTGTATTAATTTCTTCATTGTTGGGTAATTTATTTCTTGCTAAACTTACCTCATAGGAGTACTTCTCTAGTCAGTGACCCCTGTATCACACCCTTCACAAATGTGTGTTTGCCCACGCTGTCATAGCCTGGTAAATGTGTGTTTGCCCATGCTATCATAGTCTGGTGATGCCATAAAGTCACTCTTCGTTCATTCTCCATGGTTCTTCAAAACCATCATGGTAAAAACTAGTTCCTGTTCTTGCTTTCCTTGGTGTCCCCTAGTTTTAGTTTATTTTGGCTTTGCATGTTCCTTACTTTCATATCATAATGACACATTTACATGTTGTATTTGTAGTCTTTTATTTGTGGTATTTGAGACAAAAAACATTAAAGGTACCATTTTGAAATGAGAAACTATTTGCTAATCATACTTAGGTCTCTGTACCCAACAGAAGTTCATACACACATTTGTTTAAACAAACATGTACCAAGCACCATCTATAATACTATAAAACTGAAAGGTACCCAGTGCTACCCTTGCCACCTTCTCAACCACAGCACCATCCAACTATCACTATCACACTCGTTATTAAAGTAAAATAAAAACACATCATTTTTAGAAGGAATTTGGAGATATATGGAGAAACCAAAAGAAACGCGGAAGAGGGAAACTCTTTGGAAATGAGGGAAAAGAGAAAATGCATGCTGCAGAAATCGTGTAACGTGATCACTTCTCTACTCTGACAGCTGTGGGTTTTGCTTATTCTAGGCACTTCTTTGCCCAGCTCACAGCCATTTGTCCTTTTTATCAATCCAGTGGACACCATTTGCAGGAGTTACTTTTATACTGCTATTAAAAAAATACACTGCCAAAGTAGCTTAAGGAAGGAGAGGCTGGTTTAGGGTACAGTTTGGGTGGTGTTTCCTCATGGTGTGGAAGTCGCAGTGGCAGGAGCTTGAGGTAGCTCCTTACATTGCCTTAGCAGTCGGGAAGCAGAAGATGGTGAATGTCTGTGCTCAGCACACTTGCTACGTTCTATACAGTACAGAACTCCAGCCTAGGGAATGGAGCCACTCACAGTGGTGGCGCCCTCCCATCTCGGTTAACCTAATCAGGATAATCCTCTTTCAAGCATGCCCAGAGTCCGTCTGCCAGGTGACACTGGATCTCATCATGTTGCCAGTTGTTAGCACCTATCGTGCTGAGGAACACCAGTATATGATTTGGGTAAAGTGGGAAATTGAAAGAAAAAAAAATAAAGCACTGTTGTCAACCTGTACTTCCTCTAGATTGGGGAGTTGTTACGAAATCTTAAAGTGTATCACCTTTGTTCTCCTTAACCGTTGAGTCGCTTTCCCATAAAGATCCAACTTGGGAACTACCTCTTCTACCTGATACCAAGGGAATAGGGACAAGGAGGTTGAGGGGCGGGAAGTTGGGCCAGCACAGACCTCCTTTAGTCTTTGGGGACCACCATGAAAAGACAGAAGTGGCTTCCCTCAGGATTCTGCCCTTGAGATCACAAGCCACATAGACTCAAATACAAAAGAGTCAGGACTAGGAGGGAGAGGGAACTGGGGTTTTATGTAAAGTAAGATTGTATTTGATTTAAATAAAAAGTAATTAAAAATAAAATGTAAGAAGAAAGGGTCGAGACTAGAAACAAAATCCAAAAATCCCTGATACAGGTTTCACAAAGAGGTCAATACCAGCAGTTAAGCAGGAATCTAGTTTTTAAGTGATTAGGTTTATTTGTTTTTATTGCAAGACAACATAGGTCTTTATTAAAATGTTAATGAGGTGCATGAAGAATTAATATTTATAAGTAATGATTACACAGTTGCACCAGACATGATGATACATATCTGTAATCCCAGTACTTTGGAGGCTGAGGCAGGATACTCCAGAGTTGGAAGTCAGCTAAGGCTACTTAGTGAGACCAAGGGGTGTATGTCAGGGGAACAAAATTAGTAAGTGATACAATTTTCTTGTCTGAAGTAACTGATTCTGTTACTTTGGCATAGTTTCTGTATCATGTTTCTAATACAAAGTTAGAGCTGTTTGACTATATTAGATATTTAAAGAATATATAATAATGTATGCGCTGAGCACACACATGATAATATGATTTGGGGAGGAAGAAAAAGAAAGAGAGAGGGAGAGAGAAGAGAAGGGAGAAAAGAGGAAAGGAGACTGGAACAGGATGGGTAGGGAAAGGAGAGGGTTCCAGAAGGCTCTTCACAGAAGGTCGGTATCAGGAGATACAACTCATCGTTGGAAACAGGTTGTGCCTTTTTTTAACATTAAGTGGGCGGGGGGGGGGCAGGTGAATGCGGAGCCTGGAGCTAGCCTAGTAAAGTCAGTCTTAAACAATCAGTCACTGCTTAAGTAAGTGTGTGTGTGTGTGTGTGTGTGTGTGTGTGTGTGTGTGTGTGTGTGTGTGTTTCCCCTCTTAATTGCCAGGATAAGCGCGCCTAGGATGGGTCCCAGGTTTGGAATCTTAACCAGAGTCAGAAACTGACACAAAGCCAGTCCTGAGCAAACCCAGGCTTCTGGCGGAACTCCGCCCTCATCCCTCAAATGGCCAATTGACTCCCGGGATTGGGCCCCCTCTCCTGGCTCGTCTCTGCATCCCTGTCTCCACCCACCAGATCCCTGAGCTGTACTGTGTATTTCTGGGTCACACCCCTGCAGGAAGGACGCCCTTCCTACCATAGTGACCCCTTGACAGAAATTTGTGGACCCGGGGTCAGTCTTCCAAAGACAGTTTCTGCATCCAGAGCAGGCCCAGGCAGGCACCGGGGCGGGGTTAAGGGCCTCTGAGCTATTCTGCAGTCCCAAGAAAGAGACCCAAGTTCCCCTGTCCCTGAGAGCAAGAGATGTTAGCACAAGGTGGAGCTCTGGGCTCAAGGCTTCTTGGTGTAGGTAAAAAGCTAGGTCTTGTGCTTTTTCCCCCACCTCGACGTCTTCTGCACGAGTCTACGCACCTTCCCAGCTCTTACCCAATGTGTTGCTTTTCCCCCCTGAAGCTTAATGAACAAAAGCCTGACAATTTCTGCCCTTAGACATTTTTCATTATGAAGTATTTCAAAATTACATAACAAGATCCCCCCCCCTTCCTTCTCCTGCTCTCCTACTCTTCCTGTCCCTTTTCTGAAACCTAGCCTTCCTTGGAAGCATGTTGGCATGTATTCTTCTCATATAACTTTTACCTCCTATATGTAATTTTACATAAGCAGCATGCATGTTAATTCTGACGTTTGACCTCCCTTACCCCTCCCCCCACCGAAACTCATATTATGAGATCTTACCCTGACTTCTCTCATCAGAGTGGTCCATAGTGAGCATGTCAACAACCTCCTCCCTTAGCTGGGCATCCTGAGACCTGGACAAGTGAGGGCTATACTTCCTGTCTCTTGGATGGGCTTTACCTGGCAGGACCTGAATTCTGGTTATTCGGTTTTGTTCCAGGTGGTCCCGCTAACAAACCCTGCCGCTAAGCTCACCTGCCCAAAGGACCTTTGGTTGGTATTCATGTGACTGATTCGGGAGAGAGGCTATTGAAAGGAAATTAGGAAAGGAAGTGTGGTTTGTGTGTGCATCACAACCCTTCTTGGATTCAAAGAAAAAAATATATATATACATATATTCCTAAAACACTGAATCTTGGGATGTCTGACTATTTGTTTTGTCAGATAGTCATACAGTTTTCTTTATGCCTGGTATTCACTTGAGGACAAGAATTAGGCCATCCGTTTAAGCCTTCTATCTGAGACAATGGTATTCATTCATCATCCCCATCTTGCAGAAAATAAAAGGGGTCTAGATTGAGTAACTTCAGTCCACACAGCTGGTGGAGCACAACACTGAGGTTTGAATCAGTCCCACCGCCAACAGACATTCTCTGCATTTTACTTAACAAGACCTGTCGGCATAACAGCTTGGAGTCGCCACCCAGACAGGACCAGACAATTCATAAACGGAGGTCAGCTGATTGTCAGGAAGGAAAAGCTTCCCGGAGCAATGCACTTCAACTGTCTATTGTTCTTTTGACATGTTATTTTGCATGTACGGACGTCACACACCCGTGTGGGTTATATACAGTGCCCTCTCTCCTATTCCTCAGATCAAAGAGTATTGACAGGAAGAAAGGAGTCTTTCCTTCCTCATCCCCGCAACAAAAAAACCGAAAGCATATTCAACAATCCCTGCGATGCTTGTGCATCCCTGGGCTTGGTATCAAGGTCCATCCATCCTAAGCTAAGCAGGGACTTAGGTTCTGCGTGAGCATTCAGTAAGTCACAGCACGCACGTGCCTCGGTCTGTTCATCCTGTGCTGTGCTAGTAAACAGAAATAACCCACAGAAGTTTCAATAAAACGGCCATCCGCACTGTTAGGATGAGACCTCCTCTAGGTTGTCCCCAATCCTCTCCAATGCCTTGTCGCCTTTGAGCCAGCGACACAAAGAAGCCTTGTCAGCTGCCAAGCGCCGCCCCTCCGCGGGCTCCCACTCCAGCCAGGAGGAAGTGGGGAGGAGACTGGCTAGGAACCCCTCCTCTCCTCCTGTCCGGGTCTCCTCCCCGCTCGCCTCCAGGCTTCCAGCGGCGGCTGAGACGCCTCGGTGCTCTGCAGAGAAGCCCCCCGACCCGCCCGCTTGTTGGACTCTCTCGCAGCGCCAAGACAGCTGCCCTGGTGGGATCGCAGGGTGAGTGGCCCCGCTGGGACAGCCGGTGGGCGAACGAGCCTGTGATCGGGCCTGTGGCCGGGGTTGGAGGCGGGGGGGGGAGGCCAGGTCTGCTCGGGGGACGCTGGCGATCTGCGAGAGGGACCTGGGTGCTGCGGGCCTGGGTGTGTCCAGATCTGGACAGAGGCCCCTTGGTGCTCCCTGCCCGCCATCTGACGGTGATTTTGCTTGGCTCCGAGGCTGAACATCCCACCCTTCACCCCTACCCCGGACCCCGCTGTCTTGCTTCTACTGCCCTGGGTCTGACGGTGACGTTTTGTATGCAACCGCTTTGTGTGGGCGAAATCCAGACAGGCCCCACCAGCAGTGCCCACATCTTAACGCGCGGCTTCGGAGGAGGGGGCTGGGGCGTGCTTGTCACATAGGTAGCTTTGGTGGTAGAGCGCACCATTCCATCTTAAGTCTTCTCGAGTCTAGCCAACAGGGTCGCTAGGACCCAGATCGCTGGCCGGCTCCGCATTGTTCACAGCGGCCTGGAGTGTGGGTGTGTTTAGAGGAGAGGACAGTCTTCGGTCCAGAGGCCTGGAGAATCCGCAGCCTGAGATTTTTCCACTTGGCCGCCCTCCCCTCCTCTGCTAGCCAAACCTCCCTCCTCTTGCGGCCCCCACCCCTCCTCTGACGTCACCCCACATACCCTGAAGACTGGCCATTAGAGGGAAAGGGAAGGAGGAGAGAGGACGGCCTTAGCAGCTAGTCTCAGGCGTAGTTGTGGCCGCCCCCGGTGGTTTGGAGAGATCTTTATCACACAGCGTTATTTGATAGAATTCCTCTGGGGCAAGCAGACCCACAGCTAGGAGGCAGCACCTGGGGTTCTAACGGCCAAGGGAGGGTCTCTCAACTCTTGGGTCAGAACCCTCAATTACCTTGTTCTTAGTTATTCTGCGGGCAAAGTGAACGAAGGTGAGCTACAGGGAGACAAACCTCTTGGGAGCCGTGGAACGCAGGAGTCAGTGTGGCGAGACAGGGGTACGGGACCATGCAAGCCAAGGTTTTAATCTTACTCCTGTGGAGGATGGGATGCAGGGATCCAAGGTGGGAATTCGAGAGACACTTTCTTGGGGTGCTGATGCTGTTAATCTTATCACGTATATGGAAGCTTAACTTTTTAGTTGATGTATTGTCGTTTTATTGTCTATTATTCTGTGTGCATTACGCATTCTTTGCGATATGTGAATGAAACAATTCCTTAAGTTAAAATTAAATAAAGATGTAGGGGAAGCTGTCTAGGATGGGGTGCAAAAGGCAGAACTGAGTCAGTCTTCATTCTGGTTTAGCAGAACGTGGTGGACATTGGGGAAGATATCCAATGTGTAAGGAAAAAGAAAGGCTTCTTAGAGAAAAGGACATGGAAAAGAGAAGACATGGAGGATCACGTTTGGGATATTAATACGAGGTCAGGCTAGCCATTAACTTGGGAGTACCCCAGTTGTGTCTTTACCCTCGTACCCATCTTCCAGGCACACATCCATGGAAAAGCAACCTAGGGAGTGCAAACCATAAAGTGCATTCTCTAATCTCACATACTTAAGTCTATGTTTCAAGACCTGAAATCAAACCGAAATGCAAGCTGTGAGGGATCTTTTTTTCTGAAGATGGCCATACCTCCCCTTCCATATTTGAGTCTCTGGGACTGCTTTGTGTTGGATTGGAATGTCTGCTTTCTCCGTGCTGTATAGGCTGTGCCTGGGACACCTTTTGCTCTGAAAGAGACGGTAGTAAGTTCAAAGGGACCATAGTTAGCACAGGGGAGAGAGGATGGGAAGCAATTTAAAAGATGAGAATTTATATGAAGAAAAACTCTTCACCTCCTCCCTTTATAATGCAATAAGGCTTCCATGTTTAGCTGTGGCCTCCATGGAGCTCCTATGAGTATAAAGAAAAACTTAGCAAATGCTGATGTAGTCTTGCTGCTTAAGAACTGTACTCTTGAGTACAGAGATAGCTCAGTGGTTTAAGGGTATTTCTGTAACTCCAGTTCCAGAGAATCCAACCCCTTCTGGACTCTGTTAGCTCCTGCAGGCATATGGTCAGCGCACATACTATTCAGACATGTATCGTATTAGTTAGGGTTACCATTGTTATAATGAAACACCACGACCAAAGGCAAGTCAGGCAGGGAAAGGTTTATTTGGCTCACCCTTCCACACCATAGTCTTATCACTGAAGGAAAATCAGGACAGGAACTCAAGCAGTTCTGGAATCCAGAGACGGTAGCTGATATAGAAGCCATGGAGGGGTGCAACTTACTGGCTTCTTCATCCTACTTTTTAAAATAGATCCCAAGACTGCCAGGCCAGGGATGGAAGCACCCACAATGGGCTAGGTCCTCCCCCTATCAAGCATTAGTTAAGAGAATACCCTACAGCTGGATCTTATGGAAGTATTTTTCTCAACTGAGGTTCCCTATTTTCAGATGACTCTAGCTTCTGTCGAGCTGGTATAAAACTAACCAGCACACATGTACATGCACATAAAACGGATGAATGTTTTTAAGGAACTGTACTTCAGATCTACATTTCCTGTACTGGGATCCTAGATTCACTGCTCACCCACCTATGTGATATCAAGCAAGTGACAAACTCCCTGACTGCTCAAAAGATCTGGAGTTTTCTTCCCCAGAAACTGTACAATGAGAGTATAATATATGTCTCATAAGTTTGTCAGAATTAAATAAATTTAATAAAATATGTAGTACACTATGAGAAAGTTGATAGGGAGAATATTGCCATGACTGTCATAATTACTACAGTTGCTACTTTATTGTTACTGTTGTCTTGGCCACAGAAAATAGGTTCAAAACTTACATAGGGACTTGAAATCCTCACTGAAAATATGATCTAGATCATTCTAAGTAGATGCCAAGTAGATTCAGCTCATGTACACAGAAGCTAGCCAAGAGAACAACTAATGATACAGTCGTATGAGTGTGTGACTGTGACATGGAAAGCATTGGCCATGACAGCAGAGTTGGTGGGCATCTCTTGAGGGAATGTATGTGGGTATGAGAAGATACACAACAGGATGTCATTTGGGGTACAATGGAGTGACTAGAGAGATATGTGGAAAACGATTAAGTGTAGGATTGCGTTTCAGGTCCAGACCCACATTCATGAAAATGATCCTTGGGAACTCCCTTGTCGTTGATCTCCCAGGTTTCACTTACTGGTGCCCATCTGTAGTTTTGTGGGGCCATCCAGCATCCTTGGACATATATCTTTAATTCTGCCACTCTTATTACAAGGGGTATGGATGGCTCCATTAGTCATCTTCACGGTCTCCTCCATCTTTCCCATGTTCTCTACGCTGTCTCTTCTTTCTCTTAGTTAATATTTAAGAACCTTCATGTATCTCCTATGGCCCGACTTGTTTTTCATAGCAAATGTCGAGAATTTCCTCCTCTGTGCACATCTTAACTTAGAAAAGTGGAGTTCCCGAAGACAGAAAGGTAGCCGTGGAGATGGGAGGGGGAAGCCAGAATGGAAGCAGAGCCTGCTCCAGGCAATAGTTTGAGGGAGGAGGGGGGAGAGGTAGAATCTGTCCTGGCCATAGCTTGAAGGAGAAAGGCATCAGCTGTAAACTTGCAGGAGCTGCCACCCTACCCGACGGAAAGTCAGGCTGGGGAAGGGAGTCGGGTTCTCTCCAGTGGACACGGGTGAAGCTCCGTGGATGTCTCTTCAAGGACACAATATTATTTGAGTACCTTCAGAGGGATAAAGGTGGGAACGGACCCGAGAGGCTGGTATTCCTTCAGTCCAGGCATGAATTGCTAAAACACCAAATTGGGTTGATTGCAATGTGCTGGCGAACTGACAGAGAACACACATTGACAGGGCTTGGGGCCAAATGGAAATGGGATAAAAATTGCAAGAGTGGACATACTCTGGCTCTGCACAGTATGCTACTGTCCTGGTTATTGGCAGGCACCAGGGAGGGAGAGGAAGGAACAAGTTTCTCCCCACCAGCTCTTGGCTGGCTGCATCCTTTAGATCTTCTCTGAGATGGGTGAAGAGTCAATGCTGGTATTTAACAGTTTAAAGCTTCTGGCTCTCGTGTAATTTTACTTAGAAAAGCTCTTTTCCATGAGGGAAGTTTTTCCCCCAGCGGCAGAGTCTCATGTAGGCAAGACTGCCCTTGAATTCCTGACATAGACCACTGTGTCATTTTCCAGAGGCAGCCATGTTACTTGACAACACGTGGGGTGGCTTAAGATGTTTTTTTCAGTTTGCCTCTACCCCTGAGTGCACGGATTTTGGGAATGTGCCACTACACATAGCACTAAAGTTAGGGCTTCTGTAAGTCAGTGACATGCTACAGGTAGTCCCTGCACCTTTTCAGCAAGGACTTGAGATCATTAGATACCTGGGAGAGAGAGGTCTTAACATCTGTTGCTGTGGAAGTCAACACACACAGGGCAAGGATTTCTCCAGGGGTCCAGAGAGATGTGTAAAAACACAAGCCATAGCCGTTGTTACTCAGGGTCAGCATTCATCTTAGTGTTAGCTGCAAAACAGGAAAACTATGCCATCTCAGTCGATAAACACTCAGGCTGCTGCTTGCAATACCCGACAACAGATTAGACTTCTTTGTCTACTCTGTGGGCATCCCCTATTATTCACAAACGGAAGTGAGTGCTTCGTTCTTAACCAAACAAGTATAAGTGCAAATGTGTAGCATGTGCACGCGAATGAACACTGCTGGAAAACTGTAGCGCAAGCATTGAGTTGTTACTTCCAGAGAGGAAGCGAAGGGTGTTTGAGAGCTGACATGCACAGCTACACCTTCCTTGGCCATGTCTTGGGCACAAGGAAGAAAATGGTGCAACTTCATAATTTGCTACTTTCTGTTTCTCGTTGTCTGGGACATGGTAGTCGGCCATGGGGATCTTTCATGTTCCTCTTATACAGCTTGTGACTGACCCAAGCTTAAAATGATGCTATTTTATTTCCTCAAAGTTCTAGAGCGGTGGTTCTTAACCTGTGGGTCATGACCCCTTTGGGGAGCAAATGACCCTTTCACAGGGTTTTGTCCTGCATATCAGATATTTACATTATAATTAATAACAGTAGCAAATTTGCCGCCATGAAATAACAGTGAAATAGTTTTACGGTTGGGGGCCACCACAACACAAGGAACTCTATTAAAGGGTTGCAGCATTAGGAAAGTGGAGGACAACTATTCTAGAAGGTTAAAATTTTAGTGCCTAGGCTTGATCTGATTCTTTCTAGGGTTTCAGAGGTAGAATTTGTTCCATGCCTCTCTTATAGCTTCTGGGTTTTGCCAGCAATCCTTGATATTCCTCAGTCTTCAGACGTATCTCAATATTTTCTGTCTCTACCTTCTGATAGAATTCTACTGTTTCAATCTCTCAGTTTCCAAATCCAGCATGACTTCTTGTTAACATGGTAACACCTCCAGACCCTGTTTCCAAAATAAGTCACATTCATAGATAACAGAGAGTTAGGAATTCAAGCTACCATCTTTGGGAGACACACTTCTATCACCAGTCTTCCTTTCTGTGCTGTTTTCTTTTGTGGTGGAATAGAATCTACACTCTTGTAAGTTTGACCAAGGGGGTAGACTAAATGCATGAATACTGAGACTCTAGTTATTTCAATGTCAATCTTATCACCCAGTAAAGTCATTGCCATAGCTGGCGGAGTAAACACCTTGCTTGGTTTTTGATTGCTTCACCATTCTTCATTAAACTGGGTCTTTGTTCTTTTTCTCTGCAGAAACCTACAGAACCATGGCGACTCCTTCTGCTGCCTTTGAGGCCCTTATGACTGGCGTGACGAGCTGGGATATCCCTGAGGATGCTATCCCATGCGAACTGCTTCTTATTGGAGAGGCTTCATTTCCTGTGATGGTGAATGACATGGGCCAGGTCCTCATTGCTGCCTCTACCTATGGCAGAGGCCGCATGGTGGTAGTAGCTCATGAGGACTACTTGGTGGAAAGCCAACTCTTTGTCTTTCTCGTCAATGCCATAGGATGGCTTCGTTCCTCCTCGGAGTCGGCCATTGGTATACACTCATCTTTAGCACCGTTGGTGAAAATCCTTGAGAGCTGTGGAATAGAGTCAACTATTGAGCCCGAAGTGAACGACTCCATGGGAGTTTACTGTATTGATGCCTACAATGAAACCATGACTGATAAGCTGGTCCAGTTTGTGAAACGCGGAGGCGGCTTGCTCATAGGAGGCCAAGCCTGGGATTGGGCTAACCAGGGTGAAGATGAAAGAGTTCTGTTCACATTTCCTGGGAATCTGGTGACCAGTGTGGCTGGTGTGTACTTCACTGACAACAAAGCAGACACAGGTTTCTATAAAGTTTCTAAGAAGATGCCTAAGATTCCTGTCTTAGTTAGGTGAGTATCTTACTGAGGTGGGCAGTTGGCCTCATATTAAAAAGCAGACATGATTCCGTCTTCAGGTTCCTTCCAGACTGACAGAAAAGAATCTGAAACTCAGATATGTATTTGCCACAGTCTGTTAGGTTTTTGTTTTAATACTCCGAGGCTCTGGATGAGCAACGTCTCCTTGACACTGCCTCCTCAGACTAATCCACTTAGCTCTTTGAGGAGAAGAATTTCTATTGAGCCTGATATTCTTCAGCACTTAGATTAATAAAAAATACCATTGACCTCGAGAATTGGCATGCTTTCCTTACAGTAAAAAGGATGCTATTAGGAAAAAGAAAAACAGAGCAATCCTATGGGCCAAAGTCTGGAGGGCTGTGAGAAGCATTTAGAAATGTTTACATGGGGTTAGGATGGAGATAGGAAGTTGTGGGTTTGGAAGTTGAGTTGAAAAGAGATGGTACAGTTTTAAATATGCTAAGCTTTTAAAGAGACTTCTTATCTCTGGGGTCAAATGATCATCTGCAAATGGAGGAGACAATGCTGGTACAAAGGCAAACCTCACTAAAGGTTCTGGAGAGTGTACCCCAGTGTGTTTTACAGACATACAGTGTTGTCCATGCAACATATTAATAAGCACTCAGCAAGCATTCATTAGGTGTGTAATTAGATTGAGGAATGAGGGGTCCTCAAAGCTGCAGTACTCTCAAGAGCAGAAAATGTACACTAGGCCACTTGCCATTATAAATAAGAATTCTTAGCTTTCTCAGAACAAAGAACACTGTCATCCTGACTGATGGGAGCAAAGTAAGTCAGATTGGGTAAGGAAGATCCAGTGAGGCCTTTTAGAAGAATGATAAATAAATGTTCATGACAAATTAATCAGACAAGCTGTGTCCTCTCTATTTTTGGAAAGTCACCTTGTCTCATTTCAACCCCAAATTGAGGCTTCTGCAATGAGTTCAAACTCCCTTTTGGTTTATTTACCCATTAGTTATTCCAGATTCCATATATTGCCTCAGATATTATTTCTTATCTTGAGCATGAGTTACAAAGATTGGAGCATGAACAGCATGGAAGTGTCTCTGGTGACAGTGTCTGGAAGACGAGTAAAACACCGTGTAACTATGCAGTAAGGCATGGTGCATCCTAGTGCAGAAGAATCTGGAAATGAATCTAAGGCTAGCAACTGTACAGTGTGTTCTTAGACTTTTCTTCCAACTCTTTCCATCTAGAAGGAGAGTGTCAGGGTGCAACCTCTGGGTTAACCTTTTAGGTACCATTCCCTTCAGAGCTTCTGGCCAGTGTGATCCTTGTATGTTCCCAGCGTTATCAGGCATGCACGGAAATGAACGTCGGGCAAATGATCATAGTCTGCACACTCAAGTGCTCTAAACACATTCACTTAAATACCACGTTGAAGCCTGGATTAGCCAACTTTCAAGTTGATGTTCTATGTGTCCCTTCCATCCTGAATATTAGTGAAGTGATACTGGCCACAGATTATCTTTTGACTTCCAGAATACTCTAAGAGATTTTCAAATTTTGAAAGTTGAAAATGAACATTAGCTTGTCTCCCCAAGTGGCTTAGAAAACAGCAGAGCAGGTGTAGACAAATATTTGCAAGAAGGATCTGCAAATCCTTAGAGGTTGTTGATAGTTCTTTGGTGAACAAATATTCACCACAGAAATATGTAGGATAGATTAATCAGTAAAATCAATGATTGCTTAATTGTAAAAAAAACCCAGCAAAGTGATGACCACTAGATAAACTGACAATGACAACAAAAGAGAATTAAAAATTTCAAGAATGGAAGGAGGATCACTAATATAGATCTACAGAAATTAAAAGGATAACAAGAGAATTGATATAATCTTATATTTTTGGTTGTGAGCCTAGCCTTTAACGGCTGAACCATCTCTCCAGCCCGAGAATTGATATAATCTATACCAGCAAATTCTTCAATTCAGATGAAATGGGAAGAATTCTTGATTGACACAATTTATGAAATTAAACATAAGAAAAGAGGCAATGTATACTAAAATAGGTTGGACTGTAATTACAGCACCTAGTATATACAAGGTAGCTTCCTGGAGTGAATTCTAGAGGACATTAACAGAAAAATAAGGAAAATTTATACAGTTTTCCAGGCATGGTGACACATGCTTTTAATCCAGTCACTCAGGAGGCAGATACAGCCAGATCTGTACATAGCAAGTTCCAGGACAGCCTGGTCTACATAGTGAGTTATAGGTCAACCAAAACTACGTAGTGAGACTTTGTCAATAATTGTAATAATAACTTTATTATTGTTGTTGTTGTTAGTATAACAAAAAATTAGAGATTTTTGTTCATTGACAGAGCTCCTTATAAAATCCACACTAGCCATTGATTAGTGTCCCTCAGCACCCTGAATACTGGGATAATTGTTCACTACCTGTCTAGTTAAGTGAGGTTTAGTGATTAGCACTTGACCTGTGTGAAGGTCTTAGTTCTACTAACTAAACCATGACTGTTTAACATGTTATCAGTAGTTATGTCAACGATACTAAGAAACTCTCTGTACTATGCAACTTATCCATTTATTACATTTTAAAATGGAAATTTTATTTAAAAACCAACAAGAGCACAAACAGCATTCCAGTCCCTGAAAGACTTACCGATAACTTTTATCAAACTTTTGAGGAGCAAATCAAGATTGATTCAGAATGTAAGAGTAAAACATCCCCAACTTTAGTCTTTCACCAACATTTCTGTCATATTAAAATCAGAGAAAGGGCTAGAGAGATAATTGAGTAGATAAACATCTTTCTGTTAGCATTACAACTTGAAATGGATATCCAAGAGTCCACACACACACACACACAGACACACACACACACACACACACACACACAAGCCAGTCAGAGTAGCTTACCTGTAATCTCAACATTGAAGAGGGATAGAAGAAGGGTGTCTGGGGCTTGCTGGCCAGGCAGCCCAGCTCAGTTGGTGAGATCAGGTCCACCAAGAGACTCTGTCTGAGAAAATAAGGCAGAAAGTGATTGATTGAGAAAGGTGCCTAACCAATACCAAACTCTGACATGTACACATACCACACACACACACACACACACACACACACACACACACACAAACACACAAATAAAACTAGAGAAAGACATTTTGAGGGAGCAAAAAAAAAGAACCTACAAAACAATATCCCATAGACGAAAAGTTCTTTTTTACTTTTTCTTTTTTTGTCTTTGTTTTTGTTTCTTTTTTTGAGGCAGGGTTTCTCTGTGTAACAGCCCCGACTCTCCTGGAACTTACTCTGTAGACCAGGCTGGCTTCAAACTCACAGTAATCCACCTGCAGCCCTGACTCTCCTTGAACTCGCTCTGTAGACCAGGCTGGCTTGAAACTCACAGTAATCCACCTGCCTCTGCCTCCCAAGTGCTGGGATTAAAGGTGTGTGCCACCACAGCCTGGCACAATACTCTTAATTAAATATTAACAAGAGAAATAGTTTAATATATAAAAGAATAGTACATCATAGCAAAATTCAGCTGTCCTACATATAAATGACTGGCTTAGTAATCTGAAGCCAAGCTAATTTAGCGTGGTAACTAGAAAAAATACGGTATACAACTCAATAGATGCATACAAAATGTTTGACAATGATTTCATACTAGATCATGATAAAATGTCAAAAAAACTCAATATAAAAATAATTTCTTCAGTCCAAAAAAAGGCAATCATTTTGTTCTGTTGGTTTTATTTTGTTTTGTTGCAATTTTCAAGTAAAGGTCTCACATAGTACAGGCTAGTCTTGAATTTACTGTACAGACGAATCTGCTCTTGAACTTTAAATCCTGCTGCACCAACTTCCCAAGTTCTGGGATTGCAGGTATGTGCCTTCGTGTCCAGCTATAAAAACATTGCTAAAGATGGAATGTGGGAGTGTTTTTACCTTAGCAATGAGAACAAGACAAGAATAATACTGGTGCTATCTTACTATCCACCATTGTCCTGAAAGCACTCACCAGGGCCATGGGACAAGAAAAGGAGACAGAGATTGAAAATTGGGAAGCAGACTTTTAGACATGTCTGAATATACCAAAGTATAACAATAGCTATTAACAAAATCTAAGAACTGTACAATATACCCCAATAAAAGAATTATGAATGTGGTCTCTCAAACTATCTTTTAACAATGTATTATTATTGTTGTTGTTATTCTTTGTGTGTAGGGGAGAGAAGGGTGTGGGAGAAGAAGGGGTATGTTCACGGCACACTTGTGGAGGTCAGGAGACAACAGAATCCGTTCTGTCCTTTGTCCTTTTCGTGGAATTTAGGGCTTGAACTCAGGTCTCCAGGCTTGTGCAACAAATACCGTTACCCACTGAGCCTTCCTCCAACAGACTGCCTCACTGCACTGTGTTCCCCCTCCTGATGAATTTATGGTACAGTGCCTGCGTGGTAAAGTGGATGGTGTGATTGAAACACAGTGTGGTTGGCGTAAGGGTAGACAGAGTGGCCATTGAAACAAACTGCATAGTTCAGAGGCGTTTACCCAATGAGGAAAGAGCAGTGTTTCCGACACATAGTTCTGGAACAAGAAACCCTGAGAGGAAAGATGAGCCTTAACATATTTCATAAGATACTCAAGAACAGGTCTAGACCCAATCACAAATGAAAAACTAAAAACTTCTAAATGGTAGCACAGGATAAAAGAAAGCAAAAGCAAAACAAAATGACAACAAACAGCAAACAGAAAAAAAAAACCTGCAGCTTTGAGTTAGGCAGATCACCTGTAGAAGACAATGTACAAGACCACAAAATGTAAAGGTCGGCAGCATCTCAGCCATCGCTTTCCTAAATGTTGCCCCCAACGAAATGAAGTCGTGTCCTCCCCCAAACTTCACATAACACGTTATCTTCTTATCTCTGGGTACACTGAGATTTCCTCCTTCATCTTGGCTCTTGTGGAAATGCTGCGAGGAAGAGGAGAGTCACTGGAAGGCATTGGTCTTGTTTGCTGTGGGTTCATAGACGGTGGAGGGTCCGGTAGGTCATGTGGCAGCTGTGTTTTAGGTTTTCGAGGACTCCCCAATCCGTTTTCTATAATGGCTCTGTCAGTTGACATTCCTACCAACGGTGTGCAGGAATTGCCCTTTCTTCATCATTCTCATCAGACTTGATGTCTTTCGGCAATTTGGTAATACCCATTCTAATAGATGGGGAGCGGTCTCCCACTGTGGATTTGATTTGCATTTTCTTGGTGAATGGTGATAGTAGGCACCTTTCTGTAGACCTGTTGACCATCTCTATGCCGTAGTGTGTAGTGATCTTGCCCATTGTATAGTGTACTGAAGTTCTGGGCTGATCATGATTGGTTCCTGTGGTGTGTTTTCCCAAACAAATAATCCTGACCTTTTTTTTTCCCCCTCCATCTTCTCTTACTCATATGTATTCCAGATTCTTCCTTTCCCATAGGTTTCTGATTCATCTGCCCATTCTATTCATTCCCCATCTACGTTGTATGTTATGTAAATACCCCTTCTCCCAGTTTGCTGACTATGCCCTGTACAAGATCAGGTGATATTATGAGCTTATCTTCATTTTATTTACTAGCTTCTATCACATCTCAGAATGGTGTGTGTAACAGAAGTTAAATCAGAGCCGGAAGAGCTAGCTATTTTTATGGCGGATGCTTCAAGGAAGGAGAGGGCCGGTTGGTATCAAGGCCCCATTTTCCCTGTAAATTAGTCAGGGCTCTTTGCAGCACAGGCAACCAAAAGTCCATTGTCTATCTGACACCCACTTTGTATTTGCTCTATGCTGCCTCCTGACACGTGAGTGCTGTAGCTTGACACCTAACGGAAGTGACAGATTCCATTCTGGAATTGCTAGCAAGTGTGTGGAGCTCTTCCTAAGCATCAAGGGCTCAGATCTCCCTATGGAGTTTACAGGTGGCCTTTGCATAGGGAAAACAGTGGTGCTGAGTAAACCACCACAGCCTGCAGCACTCCTGTTGGGCAAGCTGTGGACGGCTGGAATTCTGGATGTGGTATTCCTTCCAACTGAGGGACCGCATGTCTCACGAGAAAGGAGGCTAATGACCGCCTCCCACTTCCTCTTCTGAGATGCTGTTGCTAACTGGCACCACTAACTCTGCTTTTCACAGCCTTTTCATCTATCAAAGTATTGGTGTGAAGTGTATAAATGAGACTCATAAGAATAAAGACATGGTCTTTCAGCTAATTCTCTGCATACTGGAATACATGGATGGAATAAGCATGAACTTAAGTCTATAGTGTTCTGTCTTGAGTATGGTATCAGATAAGCACAGCAAGAGTTTCTACGCAATTTCCTTTAAAGAAGTGCTGAGTTGAAGATGAGCATAACAGAATTAGTGATGAGACCTTGTGTCTCCTTTCCAACAAATTTTGGTCCACTCTGTTATCCCAGATCTTCTACAACATCTAAAACATACCAAGTGCCCCTGTGTTGCGGGCAGTGTTCAGGAACTACGTGCAGAGTGGTCCCTCTAATCAGGAGTGTGTGTGTCTTTTGCAGTTGTGAAGACGACCTCTCAGAAGACAGAGATGAACTTCTGCATGGCATCTCAGAGCTGGACATTACCAACTCGGACTGTTTCCCATCCCAGCTACTAGTGCATGGGGCTTTGGCTTTTCCCTTGGGGCTAGATACCTACCATGGTTGTGTAATAGCGGCTGCCCGCTATGGCAAGGGCCGGGTGGTTGTCACTGGTCATAAAGTATTATTCACTGTGGGGAAACTCGGCCCATTTCTGCTCAATGCGGTCCGCTGGCTGGACGGGGGCCGCAGAGGCAAGATTGTGGTGCAGACGGAGCTGAGAACGCTAAGTGGTCTGCTCGCGGTAGGGGGTATAGACACCAGCATTGAGCCCCAGCTGACCAGCGATGCGAGTGTCTATTGCTTTGAACCCACAAGCGATGTGGGGGTTAAGGAGCTGCAGGAGTTTGTTGCAGAGGGTGGTGGGTTGTTCGTTGGAGCCCAAGCCTGGTGGTGGGCCTTTAAGAACCCAGGAGTGTCCCCTCTGGCTCGCTTCCCAGGAAACCTGCTCCTCAACCCTTTTGGCATCAGCATCACAAGCCAAAGCCTCAACCCAGGCCCCTTCCGCACCCCTAAAGCAGGAATAAGGACCTACCACTTCCGCTCCACCCTGGCAGAGTTTGAAGTGATAATGGGCAGGAAGAGAGGAAACGTGGAGAAGGGCTGGCTAGCCAAACTGGGACCAGATGGGGCAGCCTTCCTGCAGATCCCTGCAGAGGAAATCCCTGCTTACATGTCCGTGCACAGACTCCTGAGGAAGCTGCTGAGCCGCTATCGGCTCCCAGTGGCAACCCGAGAGAACCCTGTCATCAATGACTGTTGTAGGGGTGCCATGCTTTCCCTGGCCACAGGTCTGGCCCACTCTGGAAGTGACCTCTCACTCTTAGTCCCAGAAATTGATGACATGTACAGCAGCCCCTATCTGCGCCCTTCAGAGTCCCCAATCACCGTGGATGTCAACTGCACCAACCGAGGTAGGATGGCGGGAGGATGGAAGCTTAGTTTACAGCGGAGGTATTTAGGAAGTTTGAATTGCCTAATTGACACTATTCTTCACTGACTTCCTCTTCGGGAAGACAGGGGTTGGGTATTGGGAGAGTCAGAGCCGTGTATTGGGAAGACAGGGGTTGGGTATTGGGAGAGTCAGAGCAGTGTATTGGGAAGACAGGGGTTGGGTATTGGAAGAGTCAGAGCAGTGTCTTGGGAAGACAGGGGTTGGGTATTGGGAGAGTCAGAGCCGTGTATTGGGAAGACAGGGGTTGGGTATTGGGAGAGTCAGAGCAGTGCAGCTCCTTAACACCCACCCCTGGCTCTGCTACACTGTGACTACTGACTTCATGAGGGGTCTGTGCAGCACTGTGTGGAGCAGGGATGCAGTCTTCCCTTCCTGTGCCTTGGCAGGCACTCGATACTGCTGGATGAGCACTGGGCTCTATATACCTGGAAGGCAAATCATAGAAGTCTCCTTGCCCGAAGACGCTGCCTCTGCTGATCTGAAGGTAAGGCCATGCCACATCTCACACGCGTGATGCAGAATCCAAATGCCCTCGCTGTTCAGGTTGGCATTGTCTGCATAAAATGCCCCACTGGCAATTTGGATCAGTTTTTAAGACTTTTTTTTCCTTCTTAATGATGAGGAAACTCTGCTTTGATGCATAACAAGACATATCAAAGCGATACATTTTGGAGCCCAGGGACTTCTGTTATCATCTTGCCTCAGAATAGGTATCTCTGTTCTTAAAATTGGTTCTTATGACTTACGTCGTAGAGTGGGGACTAAGAGATATCATTGGAAGGTTGCCTGGCATTCTGTAGGTGTTCAGTTGGTGACTATTAGCTCATTTTCCATCTCGTAACTTAGGACATATGAACTCAAGAATTGCATGACTCCATGACTATCGTACATGACGTCATCAATGGTACAATGGGGTCATTGCCTAATGCCCCTTCCTGAGCCCACCTCCTATTCTCCCTTCTACCCATGCGCGCATACTCCATGTGACTGTGTTAGTGATTTCCCTGCTCCAGATCCAAATTGGCTGCCATACTGACGACCTGACCAGGGCCAGCAAGCTGTTCCGAGGCCCCCTGGTGATTAATCGGTGTTGCTTGGACAAGCCCATGAAATCAATCACCTGCCTCTGGGGCGGTCTCCTTTACATCATCGTGCCTCAGAATAGCAAGTTGGGTTCTGTGCCCATCACCGTGAAGGGGGCTGTCCGTGCTCCATACTACAAGCTAGGTAAGTCAGCACTACTAGGCGCATGTTAAGAAGGTAGGAGATGCTGGGCATGAAGTTGTCTCTGGGGCTGCTTAATAGAGACAGGTGTAGACCAGGGGAGGCAGGTGGTGAGTTTCTTTAAGTTCTGATTTGGTGCCAGGAAAAAAACAAAAACAAAATAAAATCATACCCATAGAGGCTTTCAAGAAGGATGGGGCTTTCTCCATCTTGGGTTCTTATCTGAGGTCTGAGTTGTACGTAAGTTGAAGAGTTTGAGAAAAGGTGTTTCAAGGTCTACTGCCTTTCTTCATAGGGGAGACATCCCAGGAAGAATGGAAGAGGCGTCTCCAGGAACATCCTGGTCCGTGGGGAGAGCTGGCCACTGACAACCTCATCCTGACTGTGCCAACTGCAAATCTGCGAGGTCTGGAGAATCCCGAGCCACTGCTCCGCCTCTGGGATGAGGTGATGCAGGCAGTGGCAAGGCTGGGCGGGGAGACCTTCCCTTTGCGTCTGCCTCAGAGGATAGTGGCTGATGTGCAGATCTCAGTCGGTAGGTATCCTGAGTGACGATCGGTTCCCAGGTACTTTCCTTCTTCCCACAGCCATGAAGGCAAAGAGAGCAAAAGCGTTTTTGTTTTGTTTTGTTTTTTGCTAGCAAGACACATAGGTATATCCTTTGCTGTCTAAATGGAAAGGGGAGAAATTGCATCAATATAAAAAGTAGCTTGAGTTAGCATGTCAAGAGATGTCATCAAAGAAATCAAGAGATGTCACCCGAGCTTTGCTAGGTTCCCCTAGCAAATATAGTGAAGGGCTTTGACTTAATCATAGTTGAGATTACTGGAGGGATCTGAGCTATTTGAAAATGAGCCAAGAAACCTAAATAGAGGGGGTGGGAGCAAACAGGGAAGCACCACAGAAACTTGTCTGGATCCTCACTTTGACATTGCACATTACATCCTGTAATGCCGTGTCAGTGTATCAAAGAATGGGGAAGGGTTAAAATTCCATAGCCTCACATGGGCACCACCGCCCGTCCCATAAAAGCAGGATGCCCACACAGCAGCATGAGTGGCCCTCGGCAACCCATACTCCCCAGGGCTCACGTCAGAAGAAAGGTTAAAATGTCACTGCCCAGGAAGGAAAACCTGGGCGGGTCTGGGCTTGGATGACCTCTTGGAACAGCAGGGATTTCTAGAAGGCGCCTGGGGGCTACTGTGTGTTTTGGCAAAAGAACAGTTCAGAGACGGGTTTAATGATGAGATGGGAGGAAGCTGACCCTGTCCTCTTTCTTCTGCGTGCCCAGGCTGGATGCACGCCGGGTACCCCATCATGTGCCATCTGGAGTCAGTGCAGGAGCTCATCAACGAGAAGCTCATCAGGACCAAGGGGCTGTGGGGCCCTGTGCATGAGTTGGGCCGCAACCAGCAGAGGCAGGAGTGGGAGTTCCCGCCACACACCACCGAAGCCACCTGCAACCTGTGGTGTGTTTATGTGCATGAAACCGTCCTGGGCATACCTCGAAGCCGCGCCAATATTGCCCTGTGGCCGCCTGTTCGGGAAAAGAGAGTCCGAATCTACCTGAGCAAAGGGCCCAATGTAAAGAACTGGACTGCTTGGACTGCGTTGGAAACATACTTACAGGTACAGGGAAAACCCGGGGGTGGGTGGGTGGGGCGGGGTGACGAGTGGGACCACCAAGGAAGGCCCCGTGGATAAATGATAAGCTAGCGCGCCTGGAAACCACCCACTCCGTCTGCCTGCCGCATTCCGCCACGTGAGACCCCGAGAGAGAGTCTAGGGATGACAATATGTAGTGATGCCTCTCGGTGCAGTACTTTGTAGGACCCCACTGAGACAGACCTCCCCTGCCTTAGTCGTGTCAAACACACCCCCGTAGGGAGGTAAAGAGAACAGAGCACTGAGAGATCTTGAGTCTGGTTGAGGCACATGGAGTACTCATAAATATACTCTACTCTCTGTGGCTTTAAAGCCAGACATGGCGACGATTGAAGCCAGCTTTTCCTACTTCACGGCCATCAAGCCGCCCTCCTCACACACTCCGTGACGGGTTGTGACCCAGTTTTTCCTTAAATGAGTATACAGCGTCCTTGTTATGGCTTAGCTTTGCCACAGATTCCACTGCGTGTAGGCAATCCAGGGCTCCTCTCTGCCTTGGAGGGGCTGGTGATTCACCTTGCCCTTGGACTGACTTTATATGCCCCACTTTTCAGGCCCAGTGCCCGGGTCACTCTGGGGAATGACATCATGTTGGACTGAAGCCCAGCATGATTTATTCTGGTTCTTTCACCTGTCCAGATCCTTCACAGACCATGCTCACCAATACAGTCTTCTTATGTGAGCTACATTGCTCATCCACAAAGTGAAGACGTGTTGGTTCTGATAACTACCGAGGGGCTCCTTAACCCCCAAAACCCTGTGACCCTGGCTAGCATGGGCTTGTCCCAATAGCCTCAAAAAGGTTACTTTTAAGCAGGCCCCACGACTCTGTCAAGCATGGACTCTTTCCAATGGCCACAGAAGATGACGACTTCTAACACTAGAGCTCATTCTTTGTTATAATCATCTAGACCGTCTTTAACCTTCTACCCCCAAAGGTCGTTTTTTTTCTTCCAGTGGCCTTATAAATTAATGTGAGCATGAATGACTCTTGTAGGAATTCTTAGGCTACTGGAATTTAACCTTGAAACTCCGTGAAAGACGGTGAGGATGGTTCCACCCCAGCCAGTTTTGAAACCCTGCCTTCTGATCACATTATTCTTTTCATGATCTCATGAGTGGGTAACCAGTGACAGTGGTGGGGAACCCTGATCATTGGCGCTGCCTCTATAACTGTACTCGCTGAGGGTCTGCCAAGCACTGTGTTGGCCTCGACAATTGTCTTAAGGTTAAGTAACTGAGAGAGTTGGGGCGTGAGGCCAACACACAAGACGGTCAGTAATGGATGCAGAGCTGAAGTTGAGCGGGTTGAACCGACTGACTCGTGTCGTGTGCTGGGCCCTACTTTTGTAGACTGGGTGGTGTGTCTCACCTGCTTTCAACTTCCTCCTTCTAGCTCCAGGAGGCCTTTGGCTGGGAACCATTTATTCGTCTCTTCACTGAGTACAGGAACCAGACCAACTTGCCCACAGACAACGTTGACAAAATGAATCTGTGGGCGAAGATGTTCTCCCAGCAAGTGCAGAAGAATCTGGCTCCATTCTTTGAGTCCTGGGCCTGGCCCATCCAGAAAGAAGTGGCTATCAGCCTATCCTACCTGCCTGAATGGAAGGAAAATATAATGAAATTGTACCTCCTCACACAGATGTAAGGAGTGCAGGTAGAGAGGTTTGGGGAGGTAGGCAGAGGTGGGGGTGTATTCCTCTACCTCTGGCTTCTAAAGTCTGGCTTTGTCCTCTTAGCTCATTGCTTCTGTGTCTCGCTCCTGACTTCTGTCTCTAGGAAGCGGGTTAGGAACACGGCACAAAGTGAAGCCAGAGTTTCTTAGGGACAAGGCCTGTGTTTACGAGCCCTGCCCCTTTGCTCCGGGAGAGCTTGGGAGTTTGTTTCTGTGCTGGCCATTGGGCCCTCTTGATGAGCCATAGAGGGCGCAATCCTTTTCTTGACCTCTTCAGGATAGCTATAAAGGTCTCTGCCTCTTGGGTGGTGACAGAGTATCTGGCTGATGTCTTTTTTTTTAAATTTAAATTTAAATTAGAAAGAACATTGCTTCACATGTCAATTCCAGGTCCTTCTCCATTCCCCTCCCCTGCCCTCCCACCAACCCCTCCAATATCCCCTCCTTTCCCCAGGGAGGGTGAGGCCCTCCATGGGGGTGTCCATAGTCTGTCATTTCATCCAGGGCAGGGCTTAGACCCTCCCCCCGAGAGTCCAGGCTGAGAGAGCATCTCTCATTGTTGTATGGGCACCCAAAGTCCATTTGTATGCCAGGGATAAATACTGATTTACTACCCAAGGCCCAATAGATTACCTAGGCCTCCTCACTGACACCCATATTCAGGGGATCTGCATCAGTCCCATGCTGGATTCCCAGCCATCAGTCTGGGATTCAAGAACTAACCCTTGTCAGGTCAGCTATTTTCTGGCTGATGGTTTTAAAGAAACTTATGAACTATGTGGTACACGCCAACTAAAGGGTTGCTTCATTTCTTGCTAACCCAATCTCTTTCACAGCTCCAAGATTACTATGAACCTTTTCCTCAGTAGACTCGTGCCCAAACTCTAGGTCTTCTACTGACCGTTTGTATGTCACTGCAAGATCCTTGACTTGCCCAATGCTCTGCGATCTCATTCTAAAAAATGGGAGCCATTTCATGTGATTATTGGGAGAACTGAGTTCCACAATGCCCCTAAAAGTGATTACAGCAGTTAGAGAAAATAACATTTGGCACTTTTGTTATATAATTAACCCAAAATAATTCTAAAGCTAGACTTCACTTTTAGCGGGTATTAACAGATGTAGTCATAGCCTTTTAATTTTTTAAACTGATACATGAAAATATAAAACCTGAATATATTAGTGAGCTACCATGTAATGTCTAATGTACGAATACATTTTTATACCTGAAATTTTTAAAAATACACATCTTCTCCAGCAACTATCATTTCTTCAGACCAAATGCCTTCAAAGTCATTTATAGTTTTTTTTTAATTTGAGATATACAGTGCATAGCTGTTACTGGGGCCAGAGAGAGGGTTCAGTGGGTAAAGACACCTGCTGCCAAGACTCAAGACCTGAGTTCAATCCTCAGAACTCACTTAGTGGAAGGAGAGACCCAACTCTTACGTGCTGTTCTCTGACCTCCACATGTGTTCTGTGGTACGCAAACACACTAAACGAATTTAAAAGAAATAATTGCTACCTATCCTACCCTATCCTACACTACACTACCAGCCTCTAAGATTATTTTGGTACATTGCCTTACGAATCTGAAGAAAGGATTGGAAACTCACAGAGGAGTTTTTGATGGTGGTTGGAGATCGGCCTCTCTATTTAGGCAGGGCGGGCTGACTTCAAACGTCTGGTCTTTCATCCTCAGCCTCCAAGTGTTGGTGTAACAGGTGTGCCCAGCCATGCCCAATTCACAATGCAGTCCTCTTTTCTTTTGTCTTTCACAGCTACTTATATCTGACCTCTTGACCCTGTTCTTCCAGGATGAATTCCTCCCTTGACAGAATTCAGAGTAGAGATCTTGATGAAAGCCACAACAATCATAAGATAGTGTTTGGCCTTGGCCAACAATAGATACTCAGCTTTTGTTATATTCACACAGTGAGATTCAAGATACAATTGCTGTCAAGGGTTAATGATTACACACACAGAAAACTTCACTTTGGGACAAGATAACTCCGAAGAGCTAACCCAACTTTCGTTTAATTACTACACATTCAGAGATCTCTTGGTTTTCCCCATTTTCATCTAAAGTTTCTTTCATGGTTTTCATGAATGTTTACCTCTAAGATTGATGTTGGGTACAACCAGTTTTCCCACTTATTTTCAATTTATTTTAGTCTAATCTATTTTATCTACCTAGTCAATTAGTGGATGAATGCATAGACTATAAAATGTGTGTGTGTGTGTTTCTTTATCATGCAACTTCTCAGTCCTAGATTTATTTCATGTATGTTTATCATTTAGGCATTTTGAACACAAACATTCAATGTTTAAAATAATTATTATCAGTTATAAGGTATTGAGTACATGCCAGGCATTGTACTGGTTCCCATATACAGGTAATCTTATGAAGTGGAAATTATTATCACCCTGATTTTATGAACAAAAGAACTGGATTTATGGAGATTAAGTCAATATATGTGAGACTCCACTGCTGGTAAGTCATAAGTATATGATTTTGAAGGCAAGCATTCTGATTGCAGATTGGGTATTCATAATTACGATGCATTGAATAACCAAATAAAGAAACAAACCAGTAACCTAGCACATTTATACTTCTGCTAGCCAGAGCCTGGGTGCTTCACTTAGCCCTTACCTAACCTCAGCGGGATAAAAAGTGTCTCTGATTCTCCATAGAGAGGAAGAATTTACATCAAACTCCTAAAGTGCTTCCCAGGTAGAGAAGTGAGTGAGCCATTAGTATCAGGAACCTCCCTAGTTTCTGGTTACTCAGGTACTTTGCTACCTGAAAGCACTTTTTGGTTTATTGGATTTTGAATCATGAGCTAATTTGGTGAAGTACCTGACTTCCCAAAGTCCCAGATGCTTCTTGTTTGCAGAGAGAAAACTGGATCCTCAATCTTTTAGAATAAGCTTTTCCCTTTCTCGCCTGCTTCCTTTAATCTGTTTCTATTCTCATCCCACACCCTTTGACCTGCTTTCAGCAGTAAAGCCCGGGATCTCTTCACTAAAGTTATCTGAGCTATCCCCCTGCCAAAAGCTTCCAGTGCTTTTAAGATGACGGACTAAACATATAAGTTTGCCTTCCCTCCTTTCCCAGGCCCCACTGAAACTGAAGTGAAGGACTACAACAGAGAATTGAGACTGCTCAGCAAAGGAAGCTGAAAGCATTTGGTTGGAGAAGATCTCAACGCATTTCTGGAAGAGATGATGTAAATGAAGCTTGATCCTGAATGGGAAACATGACAGCCCATTTCAGAAAGAACACACTGATCTGACCGTTGTAACCCCAAAGAGACTTGAGAACTAGAAAAGTCTAGCTACTAAATAATTGTACCAGTTGTAAATTGACGCCCATCCTACTCCGCCCCAACCCTTGTACATATAACACAGAAAATCTACCATTGGTACCAGGGAAGCTGTTATTGTTATTGTTGTTTGAATAAAGGAATCAAATGACCCACCTGAGGAGAGGTAAGAATTAGTGCTCCACATGATATTCTTTTCACGGAAATGAGTGGCCCGCTAGCCTGTCTGATAATTTTCTTCTGAGAGTTGAGACCCCTATTCACATATCCACGGCTTCTAGTCATGGCAGATTTGCTGGAGAAACAGGAGTCCTTTAAAAAGACAATACTTAACACAGCTTCTTAATGTGGGTTTCCTGGTAGGAATTCCAAGCATGGGAGGAACCAAGGGAGACTCACAAAAAATAACAACTTAGATGTACAAAGGTTGAAAAATATTATAAAGTAAAGGAAACAAAATTCATACAGGGAAAAAAAATCCTTAAAATTCTGTCCATCTCTCCAGAGAGATTTAAGGTGTATTTGTAAGATAATATGCTGAGACAATTCTGAACATTTTAAAAGCAAAACAAGACTGCCAAAAATATTCAGGAGATAGGCTGGAAAATGAAATAGAATGGATCTCCCCATATACACAACAAAATGAAATAACAAACAATAGTAAGGAAGGAAAGAGAAATATGCAATCACCGTTTAACCACTACGAGTTCCCAGACAGGACATAGATAGCATGGGTGCACAGAGAAGAAGAAAGACTTGAGAAACACCAGATTGAGGGGACCCAATACCAATGACATCTAGGTACAGTGCTAAGAAAACTTGGAATCGTAGGGTTAGCGAGAACATATTCAGAATGTTCAGGGAAGGGAAAACAGGTCAATCAAACCTAGAGGGGAAGAGTCTGGCAGCTTCAGCAGCAGCACTGAATACTACAAGTCAAGGGAACAATGGATTTACTTTTGTTCACTTTTGAAAACTTTTGTTTCCAGAATTCCATGTAGAGCAGATTGACAAGAGTAATGTAAAAATAAAAATACCTTTCGGCAGGTGAGTTTTTAGAAACCCTCTTTCCCTCCTTTGTACTCTCATTGAGGAAGTTTTCCATTTAAAAAAATGAGGATGAAAGTCCCCAGGAAAGGAGGAAAGAGGTCGTGGACACCAGCGGACCTCACGCAGGTTGTCTCAGTATGGAGTGGGAGTTATCTAATAGACCCACTTCAGAAGAGAACACAGCCTTGGGCTCAGAGAAGAATGTGCCAGAGTAGTACTGAGTAAATGAGACATTTGGAGACATGGAAGACATCCAGTCCTTTATCACAAAAATGAGTAATAATATGTGAAGAAATTTAAGTTCCACTGTGAGGGGAAATAGAGTGGGGTAGGGTTTCGCATGAACAATGAGAAGAGACTTGATTGGCCGTTGGCAGTAGGTAAATAAGTTCCCTTTCCAGCGGGACAGGCACCACGACGTCTAGGAGTCTAGGAATATGTATATTTTCCACCTGGATCAGTAAGAAGCATTTTAATAGCCAAAATAATGTAGATGCCACTTATAGATCTTCAGTGTTCTGATCCACCTGCGAACGAAGACCAAAAGGCTAAATGTTTCACCCAGAACAGAAGTGGGAAGTGATGTCAGCCAGCTGAGTGGAGACTGGACTGGTTGGGAGAAGAGAAACAGAAGGACGAGTGGGCCTGCTTGGATAGTCCAAGCGGGATTGAACAGACACCGTCCTCAATGAATAGAACATGGCCACATGGTTAGTGTCCCGGTCAATGCTGTACATCAGACCCTCGAAAGAATTAAAAATGACAAATCTATCAAACATTTGGAGAAGGGCAGGCAGGAGAAAGGTGGAGATGGTGTATGTTAAATCCTTATCTTTTGTAATGGTGAATTATTAAAGACTGTCTAAAGTTAATAAGTCAAGAGATTATTGTTCAAACATGTTATTTAAAAGTAGGAAGCTAGCCACCAGATATTGTTAAAAAAAATCCAGGAAATGGAATTACAGAAGGAGGGTGAGGTGGGAAATCGTGTTTTCATTTCAAGTTCCTCTGTACTATTTAATTTTTTACCTTGTGCATGTATTATTTGGGAAAGTTTATAATAAACTGAAATAAAACATCCTTCAGAGGCTTCATAATGACTAAGATGTGGCTGAACCAAAACTATTGACGAGCTCTCAAGGGCAGCGAATGTTGGAATTCATCTGATGTGCCAGTCTAAGTGGTCACAAGTCCCCTGTGACTGTGCAATTCCAGCCACTCTTACATGACTCAAGCCCACCTAACCTGCTCTCATTGCTACAGATACTCTACAAAACGCAAAGCCTGCTGCTGTCCTCACATGTCTTGTGATTAAGCTTCCTGTCTAGCAGGCTTGCAGTATTTTCCGAATGAAGGGGTGTTCAAAGGAACATTGGTATTAGATTGCTAACTACTGCTCTCTCCCGAGGCCCTGGTAAATGAAGCACTTCATGGAGAAAACCAAATAGGATGTTAAAGGCGTTCTGTTCTAGTCATTCACTGACTTTAACAAGTTTATCCTCAGATGGGTCAGTTGGTATGGGAAAATTCCTGCCCATTTTCTCAGTCCCTTTGGTCTGGCTTCAACCAGTGTCTGTCCATTATGATCTACTTTTCAGCTATTTTCCCCCTTGCACTTGGAGGAAACCATCTTCGTACTAGCACGTGTTTTAATCTGCTATGTGACTTGAGATTTAGCTTGGATGCATTAGGAGAGGGTGGAAAGAGATAAGGGCTTTCCTATGGCTATGATGCTCAGCCAGAATCCCCCTAAAGTGGATATAAATAACACTTGTTTCTGGTTTTGGAAAAGTTGCAGCTACTCAAGTTACATAAGACAGAAGGCTGTCAGTATTTTGTGGGTTGCTCAGACAACTTATTTTTGTTTCATGTTATGGTATTCTCAGAATGATCTGGTGGTGCGTTAGGAACTTGTTTATCTACAACAGGAGAGTGTGGTCTGACTGAGCATGCAACCAAGATCCCTGAACACCCATGGCTTTCACAGAGCAAGAGTCTTTGCTCCTCAGACAGTGGTTCCAATCTGCATTCCTTTTTAACTAAGCACAAAGCACACATTTTTAAAATGAGTATAAGCTACACAAAAGGTACTGTGGGCAAGGACTGTCTGCTTGGTAAACCAAAATGAAACTGGATTGGTGTCATCTTTTCTGAGTTGCTTGTTGGAAGGTTGGAAGCATCCTCACATCCCAAGTACAAATTCTCTGGACCTTTCCTGGAGAAAACAGTGCATTTGGGGTAATAGTCTTCACTCCCTTGGGAGAGATAACTATGTCCCTAGGGTCCATGAACCCTCCACCCAGAGATCGGTTTCATAGATATTCATAAAATCCACTTGCAGACCACTATAATTGAACCACATGGAAAGAACTGAAAGTCAGATTAAACCTGAATGTTCATTTCCCTTAGACTATGGTGTGTATGTGTGTGTGTGTGTGTGTAATCTAGTATATATAAAGGATAGTAGAAAACATTTTCTTCAGTACCCAAATTACCTCACTGAATTTACAGACTGTGTGTGATAGGAAACTAAGCTGGTAAAAGTTTTGGCTTCATTTGACTTTCAACTTCTCTGAAAAAAAAATAACAAATTGAACCACAAGGATAATTATCTCTCCAAGTTAAATCAAAACTACTTCATCTGGAGAGTCTAGAGGGATGTCTCAGCAGTGAGGAGCACTTGATACTCTTCCAGAGGGCCAAAGTTCAATTCCCAGGACTCACTTGATAGCATATAGCTGTCTGTAACTTTAGTTCCAAGTGATTTGATGCCCACCCCCCTCCCCATTTCAAGCCTCTGCAGAACCACGTCCACACATGGTAAACAGACATACCTGCAGGAAAAGAACCCATAAACATCCAAAATACTGTGAAAAGAAACACTCATAGATCATATATTTGGTGATTTTGAGCAATAGCTACCCAAAATTTGAGTAGTCTCACAAGCAAATTCCTTTGTACATGTTTATGTGCATCCACCACAATTGTTCAAGGGCCTAGAAATATAAGTAAATAAAACAAATGTCTTGCTAGTCTAGTTTCCTTTCTGTTGCTGTCATAAGACACTCTGATCAAAAGCAGCTTGGGTAGAAAAGCGTTTATTTGGCTTACACTTCCAAGGCGTAATCCATCATTGAGGGAACTCAGTACAAAAACTCAAGCAACAACTTGAAGCAGAAACCATGGAGGAACCCTGACTGCTGGCTCTCTCTCACTGGCTCGTGCTCAGCTAACCTTCTTATGCAGACCAGAATCACCTACCTACCCAGTGAGTGGTACCATCCTCATGGGCCGAGTCCTTTGCATCAAACAATAATAAAGGCCACTCTGATGTGAGCAATTCCTCAGTTGAAAGTCCCTCCCCAGGTGACTCTAAGCTATGCACAGTTTAGGCAAAGTTGACTAGGGCACAGATGCTCATGGTGCTATGGTCTAATATGAACGTAAACATTCTAAAAGAAGATGTGATGGTTGATGTATGAAGTACTGTGAAGTAAAATACTGTAGATAAGGATAAGAAAGTGAATTTCTGGGTGGGACACTTAAAATGAGCACACTTGCTATCTTATGTAATGTGGTCTAGGGAAGCTTCTGAAGGTGGTGTTTAAGCTGATTCTCAAAAAGGATGATGCAGCACACCATGTAATTAACTCACAGCAAAGGGAAGTAGAATTATATGAAGCACGCTGAAGAAACACTAAAGCAGACACTTTGGAATGGCATCACCAAGTAGCTGCTTTCACAGATGTACAACTGTTTCCTGATATTTATTTTTATCTATGTGCGTCTGTATATATCTGTGAATGTGTGTGTGTATGACACGTGTATTCAGGTGCCCGTGGAGACCAGAAAGGGACATCAGATGCCCTGGAGTTATAGTTACATTGAGTCACTGAACATGAATGCTGGGAATTGATTTCTGGCTCCACCTTGAGAGCAGCAAGCAGTCTTAATGCCCAAACTATCATTTCAGCCCCACCAGATGAAAGTCTTGAATACAGAAGTCTGGTGTGACATTAGTGGGACCCACTGACTATTATAGTTGAAGTACAAATGGCCCCACCCAAAGAAATACTCCTGTGTTAAAGGCTTGGACTCAAACTAACTAGGTGCCTTTAAGAGGAGGGACATAATAGAAATTTGTTCATTAGGGATGTGGCCTTAAAAGAGGTGTTGGAAGTTTGATTCCTCCCTCTCTCTGTTTCCCAGATGCCATGAGAATCACAAGTATGCTATACTACATATTCCCTGCCGTGATATTCTACCTCATCAAAGCAACAGATCATAGGCAGAAGTGTCTGAAACTTTAAGCCCAAATAGACCCTTCCTTTATTCATGTTTATCACCTCAGGTATCTTGTTACAGCAATGCATAAGTGACCGACACAATGACCTGGTAAAAACTCACAACTTTTGCATTTCAGTCATGAAACTTCAAAATGAAATTGTATCTTTCAGTAAAGTTTTTGGCCTCTCCACTCTGAAATTATTGTCTGATAGGGGGAAAAGTGGGTTCATTTTAGTGATTGCTTTGTCTTCTGCCAAAGTAATGAATGGAAACACAACTCTATACCTTAACACTAATCTCTAGTCCCTCATCAATGATCTGATGCATTCAGAGAAAGATAGCTCTATACCTTAACACTAATCTCTGGGCCTTTATCAATGATCTGATACATTCAGAGAAAGAGAAATTTCAACCAAGTGCATATGAAGACTGATTAAAAATATGGTTCAGTTTGCTCAGCAATGAAATTTTAGTTGTACTTATTGGAGCTCATCTGAACAAAAGATTAGAGTGCTGGGTAACTCAGGCCCCATAACTCTAGGCTTCTCATTCCATATCCATTTTCATTCTACTGACCAGATTGATGACTATTTGGCTTCAGCTGGAATTAAAGACACCCATGATCAGAAATCTCAGTATAATAGGAGACCCTGAGAAGGAATGATTTTAATATCATAAGAAACTTTGAGAGATAAATCAATAATTGTTCTCAGAAAAAAATAACAAAGTGCTAGTTTTGCATGTACATAGGCATTAACTTATTCATTCTCTTTGAGAGTTTTTTTCCATAGAATCAGTGTTTTGTAGTGCTGGGGTAGAACAAAGAAGCTTGAGCATGGTTAGGTAAGCAGTCTATCCCTAAGCTACTATCCCTATCCTTCTTGTGGGGACACTGACCATCAGTGAGTCCCAAATCCCACCCTCTAGCCCTTCTGATATCTCAATGTCTTCAGCCTTAATAAGATTGTGTATGAAAATGTATATGAAGATATGGGCATCATATCGGTCTTGTTGATTAAAGATAATTTGTCTACTGTGCCTTGTGAATGTAATATTTCAGAAACATTAATTGTTACTGACTTAATTTTGCTGGATCCCCAGACAGTTTAAGTTTTCAATAGAATACTAAAGTTTATATATGACCTAGAGGTAGTAGAGTTTACAGATGTATGACCACCCTTGTCTCTTGTTAGAGGAAGAAATATAGGCAGTAATCTATATCTCTGCAGCAGTCATGTGTTCTAATCCGTCACTAGAGTATTAGTGGCACCCCCGACAGATGTTTCACATACATCTAATTCAAGCAAACAAAAAATGTAGGTCCTAATTAATTTCACAAATCTTCCAAAGAAAAATATGAAAGCTTTCCTATCTATAACTTAGGACAGGTCACCTGTCAAAAGGAGCAAAAGAGTCCAGGTTCATTGTTTTCAATTAAGCAGATTGCTTCTTGCCCTTGGAACAGACTGTGAAATAATATGAATAAAAGTTGCCACAAATGTAGCAGGAAATGAAATGTGAAATAGTGAGTCTTCCATGAGTATGCTCCAGTTAATATTTTCCCTCTTTGGTCCTATTAGAAGACAACTTTAACAAATACCCTTGAGGGTCAGACTGTGTGAAGCTCTATTTATAACAGTGCTTATACTATTCTGTCTCCTCTAAGTGGAAGAAGCCAAGACAAGGTCTCATGTGTTAGACATTTATTAAGGGAAGTGGCTGTTAAATAATGTGAAGAGTGAGCCAGAGGAGGCTGGGAGCAGCAGTAGACTACACTGTACGAGATCTTGCATACGGGTCTCATCAAGTTTCTTCAAGGCCTCTATTGAGTTATTGAGTCAAAATTACTACCAACAGCATTGCCTGTCTTCCCAGAGTGCCCAGACCTGCCTTTGAATCCCTGTTACATTCAATCACTGGCTGGGAGAATCCCTTGGGCAGAACAGCCTTGGCGCCAAGGGTCCCAGGACACGCCAGCTGAGACTGACTGGCACTCGCATGTCCTGCAGTTGGAAATCTGAGAGCAGCACTTTCACGGCCAGCACATCATTTGTTCTTAAAAAACAGCTGTAGACACCTGTTCCGGAACATCTCTGTGGCTTAGAGAACGTCTCTAGTGACTCACACCAGCAGAAGCGCATTGGTGTGTTCACCCATCTCCTTTACTAAATCAGATCAGAACTAATCTTTACCACATTCCTAAGAATATTGTGGGAAAGAATATGCAAGACCACATTAAGTTAAACTCCTGGCTAAAAGTAGTTGAAGAGGGATGAGGACTATTAATGATAGTTCACAATTAGAACACATGTGTATGAAGCTATTCCCATTTGGCTTAGTGATAAACTAGGATAGCTACAGATACTGATACTGCCCTTTAATCGACGAAACTGGACCAACATACCATAAGTAACAATAACTATTCAAATTTTCTCTTGTATGGTGAGCATGTGAGTCTATTTATCATATGTGTTTTTGTTAGGACTTCTATTTCCATGATAAACCAATCACAAGCAAAGGCAACTTGGGGGACGGCATTTATTTCATCCTACAGCTTACAGTCCATCGTTGAGGACAATAAGGACAGAAACTCAAGACACAAACCTGAAGATGGGAACTGATGCAGGTGCCATGGAGAAAAGCTGTTTTTGGCTTACTCTCTGACATGTTTCTTATACACCCCAGAAACACATGCACCAAAGGTAACAGCACCCCACCGTGGGCTGGGACCATACACATTAATCATTAATCAAGAGTTTCCTACAAGCCATCAGATAGAGTCATTTTCTCATCTGAGGTTCCACTTCCCAGACAGCTCTGGATTTTGTCAAGCTGACACAAACTCTAATCAACACAATTGACCCTTTGTCATCTTGACACACCAATACATTACCACAAAATCATAACTGTTCCTTTCTTGTTTATTCCCCAAGATTTACATTCATACCAATATCACAGCAAAGGACATAAACAGCTATGAAACTCCCGCAGTCTTTAGTATGTAAAACACTTTAAAATCTCGGTCTTTTAAAATATCCAACATCTCTTTCAAAGCACAAAGCCTCCCTACAATATCCAAGTCTCTCTAAAATACCCAAGACTCTCTAAAATATCCAAGTCTCTCAAATGTGGAGCTCCCACAAATCAAAGCAAAAGGCAAATACTTTCTTGCTCCAAGAGGGAATACCCAGGTCACATTTATACTCAAATCAAAGGAAAACCTAAGTCCAACAGTGTAAGAAGTTCGGTGTTGATCATCTGGGGTTCTCACAATCTTCTGGGCTCCAAGGGGCCTTGGCAGTTCCCTGTCTCTAGCTCTGTCCTCGAAAGCACACACAGCTTGTCTCCTAGGCTCAGGCCGGCTCCCCTCTACAACTGCTACTGTCCTCAGCAGAATGTAGAATACAGTCTTAACTCTTTAATAGAATACAGTCTTAACTCTTTAACAGAACAGTAAGTCCCTCAACAACCAGCTCAAATGTCTCCATGCAGCTTCCCATATGCATTCCAATGCAGTGAACTACAAGAAAACAAACTTTAAAATTACTTATAAAGATGATAAAGGCTTTTAAAGAGGAAATGGAAATTTCCCTTAAATTAGTTGAGGAAAAGACAAACAAAACATTGAAGAAATCAATAAATCCCTTAAAGAAAGCAAAGGCCAATAAAAAAAAAACAATCACACAGGTGAAGGAAACAGGTCAAGAATTGAAAACTGGACTAGACAGAAACAATAAAGAAAACAGAAACTAAGGGGATTCTGGAAATGGAAAATCTGGGGAAGTGAACAGGACAGGAACTATACAGATGCAAGCATCACCAACAGGATATAAGAGATGGAAAAGAGAATCTCAGGCACTGAAGATATGATAGAGGGAATAGATTCATTAGCCTAAGAAAACATTAGATCCAATACATTCCTAACACAAAACATCCAGGAAATCTGGGACACTATGAAAAGACCAAACCTAAGAATAGTAGTGGTAGAAGAAGGAGAGAAAACCCAGCACAAAGACACAAAAAAACATATTCAACAAAATCATAGAAGAAAACTTTCCCAACCTAAAGAAAGACATGCCTATGAAAGTACAAGAAGCTTACAGAACACCAAATAAACAGGACCAAAAAAAAATGTCCCCTCATCACATAATAATCAAAACACTAGACATACAGAATAAAGAAAGAACATTAAGAACTGCAAAGGAAAAAGGCCAGTAACATATAAGGCAGACCCATCAGAATTACACATGACTTCTGGATGGAGACTCTAAAAACCAGAAGGTCTTGGACAGATGTTTTACAGACACTTAGGAACCATGGACGCCAGACCAGACTACTATACCCAGCAAAACTTTAAGTCAACATAGATGGAGAAAACAAGGTATTTCATGACAGAATCACACTTAAACAATACCTAGTCACAAATCCAGCACTACAGAAAGTACTAGAAGGAACACTCCAACCCAAGGATATCAGTTACATCTATGAAAACACAGGCCACAGATGATAATCTCACACCAGCAAAACTCAAAGAAGGGAAGCAAACACACAACCACCACCACCACCAAAACAACAAGAATTAACAATCTCTTGTCAATAATATCTCCTAATATCAATGGACTCAATTCACCAATAAAAAGACACAGGCTAATAGAATGGATGTGAAAACAGGATCCATCCTTCTGCTGCATATAAGAAACACACTTCAACTTCAAAGATGAACATTACCTCAGATTAAAGGGTGGGGAAAAGATTTTCCAATTAAATGATACCAAGAAGCAAGCTGGTATAGCTATCCTAATATCTAGCAAAATAGACTTCAAGCTAAAATTAATCAAAAGAGATGGAGAAGGACATTTCATATTCATCAAAGGAAAAATTCATCAAGATGAAGTCTCAGTTATGAATGTCTACTCACCAAATACAAGAGCACCCACATTTTTGCAACAGAAATATTACTAAAGTTTAAAGCACATAGCAAATCCCTTACATTAATAGTGGCAGACTTCAACACCTTCACTCTCACCAATGGACAGGTCTGTCAGACAGAAACTTTACCCAAACCTATTGAACACAATGAAAACAGTGTGAAGGGGAAAGTTCAAAGCACTAAGTGACTACATAAAGAATTTGGAGAAATCTGACACAGTCAACTTAACAGCACACTTGAACACTCTAGAACAAAAAGAAGCAAACTCACCCAAGAGGAGTAGACACCAGTAAATAATCAAAGTCAGGGCAGAAGTCAATAAAATTGAAACACAGACAATAATACAAAGAATCAATGAAACAAAGAGCCAGTTCTTTGAGAAAATCAACAAAATAGACAAACCCTAACCAAAAAAGAGAGAGAATATCCAAATTAACAAAATCAGAAACAAAATGGGGGCATAACAATAGGCACCGAGGAAATCCAGAGAATCATTAGGTAATAGTTGTACTCCACTAAATTGGAAAATCTAAAAGAAATCAAGACCAGATAAAGAATTTAAACAGACCTATAACCCTAAAGGAATAGAAACAATCATTGAGTTTCACAATAAAAAAAGAAGTTCAAGCTCAGATGGTTTCAGTGCAGAATTCTACCAGAATTTCCAAGAAGAGCTAATACTAATACTTCTCAAATTGTTCTATGGTCAAATTCTTTCTATGAGGCCACAGTTACCCTGACACCCAAACCAAAGACACAACAAAGAGAATTACTGACCAATCTCCCTCATCAACATTGACACAAAAATACTCAATAAAGTATTGGCAAACCAAATCTAAGAACACATCAAAAAAATCATACACCATGATCCAGTAAGCTTCATCCCAAAGATGCAGGATGATTCAACATATGAAAATCTGTCAATGCAATCCACCATATAAACAAACTGGAAGAAAGAAAAAAAACACATAATCATCTGATTAGATGCTGAAAAAGCCTTTTTACAAATTCCAACACCCCTTCATGATAAAGATTCTGGTGAGAACAGGGATATAAGGAACATACCTAAACATAATACAGGCAATATACAGCAAGCCAACAGTCAACGACAACTTAAACAGAGAGAAACTCAAAGCGATTCTACTAAAATCATGGACAAGTCAATGTTGTCCACTCTCTCCATATCTATTAATTATAGTACTCAAGGTTTCAGATAGAGCAATAAGGCACCAAAAGGAGATTGGGGATACATATTGGAAAGGAAGAAGTCAAACTTTCACTGTTTGCAGATGATTTGATAGCATATGTAAGAGATACAAAAATTCTACCAGGGAAGTTCTACAGCTGATAAACACCTTCAGTAATGTGCCTGATACAAGATTAACCTAAAAAAATCAGTAACCCTCCTGTATAAAAATGATAAGTGGGGTGAGAAACAAATCAGGGAAACAAAACCCTTTACAATAGCCACAAATAATGAAAAATATATTGGGGTAACTCTAATCAAACAACTGAAGGACCTATATGGCCAGAATTTCTTTGAAGAAATAAATTGGGGAAGAGATCAAGAAATGGAAAGATATCCCATGCTCATGGATTGGTAGTTTAACGTATTAGAAATGGCAATTTTACCAAAAGAAATCTACAGATTCAATGCAACTCCATCAAAATCAAAAGATAATTCTTCACAGACCTCGGAAGGACAATACTCAACTTCATATATGGAAAAACAAAAACCCAAGATAACTAAAATAATCCTGTATAATAAAGGAACTTCTGGAGATATCACCATCCTTAACTTCAAACTCTACCATAGGGCTATGCAATAAAAACAGTTTGGTATTAGCATAAAAACAGACATGTGGATCAATGGAATCTAATTGAAGACCCTGAAATAAATCCACACTCCTATGAACACCTGATTTTTGGCAAAGAAGCCAAAATTATACAATGGGAAAAAGAAAACATCTTCAGTAAATGGTGCTGGTGTAACTGGATGTCAATATGTAGAAGAATGAAAATAATTTCATATCTATTGCCCTGAATAAAACCCAAGTCCAAGTGGATCAAAGTCCTCAACATAAATTCAGTTGCACTGAAGCTGACAGAAGAGAAAGTGGGAAATAGCCTTGAACTCATTGGTACAAGAGAAAACTTTCTGAATATAACATCAGTAAGCACAGACATTGAGATCAACAATTAATAAATGGGACCTCCTGAAACCTAAAAGCTTCTGTGAGGCAAAGAACATTATCAATAAGACAAAATGGCAGCCTACAAAATGGGAAAAGATATTCACCAACCCCACATCTGACACAGGACTGATCTCCAAAATATATAAAGAACTTAAGAGACTAGACATCAAAATACAAAATGATCCCATTAAAAATGGGGTGTATACCCCTTCATGATAAAGGTTTTGGAGAGATCCGGGATAACAGGAACATACCTAAACATAATAAAAGCTATATACAGCAAACCAACAGCCAACATCAAACTAAATGGACACAAACTCAATGCGATTCCTCTAAAATCAGGAACAAGACAAGGCTGTCCACTCTCTTCATACCTTTTCAATATTGTGCTTGAAGTTCTAGATAGAGCAATACACAACAAAAAGAGATCAAGGGGATACAAATTCAAAAGGAACAGGTCAAACTTTCACTATTTGCAGATGATATGATAGTTTACATAAATGATCCAAAGAACTCTACCAGGGAACTCTGACAGCTGATTAACACCTTCAGTAAAGTGGCAGGCTACAAGATCAACTCAAGAAAATCAGTAGCCCTACTATATACAGAAGATAAAAGGGCTGAGAAAAAATCAGAGAAACATCACCCTTTATAATTGCCACAAACAACATAAAATACCTTGGGGTAACGCAACCAAACAAGTGAAAGATCTGTATCACAAGAACATTGAGTCTTTAAAGAAAGAAATTGAAGAAGACACAAAAAAATGGAACCATCACCCATGCTCTTGGATAGATAAGATCAATGTAGTGAAACTGGCAATCCTGCCAAAAGCAATCTACAGATTCAATGCAATCCCCATTAAAATCCCAAAACAATTTTTCACAGACCTTGAAAGAACACTTCTCAACTTTATATGGAAAAACAAAAGACCCACGATAGCCAAAACAACCCTACTCAACAAAGCAACTTATTTCAAGCTCTATTATAGAACTATAGTCCTGAAAACAGCTTGGTATTAGCACAAAAATAGACAGGTAGACCAATGGAATTGAAGACCCCGATACACATATGAACATCTGATCTTCGACAAAGAAGCTAAAAATACACAATAGAAAAAGAAAACATCTTTGCACAAATGGTGCTGGGATAACTGGATAATGGCATGTAGAAGACTGCAGATAGATCCATGTCCATCACCATGCACAAAACTTAAGTCCAAATGGATCAAAGACCTCAACATAAATCCAGTCACACTGAACCTCTTAGAAGAGAAAGTGGGATGTACTCTTGAACGAATTGGTACAGGAGACCTCTTCCTGAACATAACAGCAGTAGCACAGATACTGAGGTCAACAATTAATAAATGGAGCCTCCTGAAACTGAGAAGCTTCTGTAAGGCAAAGGACACAGTCAACAAGACAAAAAGGCAGCCCACAGAATGGGAAAAGATATTCACTAACCCCACATCTGACAGAGGGCTGATCTCCAAAATTTACAAAGAACTCAAGAAGCAAGTCTCCAAAACACCAAAAGATCCAATTAAAAAGTGGGATACAGAACTAAATAGAGAATTCTCAATAGAGGATGCTAAAATAGCTGAGAGACACTTAAGAAAGTGCTCAACATCCCCAGCCATCAAGGAAATGCAATTCAAAACAACTCTGAGATACCATCTTATTCCTGTCAGAATGGCTAAAATCAAAAACGCCAGTGACAGTTTATGCTGAAGGGGATGTGGAGAAAGGGGAACACTCCTCCACTGCTGGTGGGAGTGCCAACTCATACAGCCACTTTGGAAATCAGTATGGAGATTCGTCAGCAAAATAGGACTCAGCTTACCACAAGACCCAGAAAGTCCACTCTTAGGAATATACCCAAATGATTCACATTCATACAACAAGGACATCTGTTCCACTATGTTCATAGCAGCATTATTTGTAATAACCAGAACTTGGAAGCAACCTAGATGCCCCTCAACTGAAGAGTGGATAGAGAAAATGTGGTACATTTACACAATGGAGTACTGTTCAGCAGAGAAAAAACAATGGAATCTTGAAATTTGCAGGCAAATGGATGGCACTAGAAGAAACCATCCTGAGTGAGGTAACCCAGTCACAAAAAGAGAAACATGGCAAGTACTCTCTCATCTATGGATTTTAGACACAGATCAGGGGAGTGCCAGTTTACAATCCCAGTGCCAGAGAGTCTGGGAAACAGAACCTTCAACAAATGACTGATGGAAGCAGAGACAGATGCCCACAGCTAAACACTAAGCTGGACTCAAGGAAGCCAGTGTCAGAGAGGGAGGACTGATGAGCAAAGGGGCTAAGACTTGACTTGTTTAACCCACAGAAACAGCTGACCTGAACAAGGGGGAGCTCTCGAACCTCAGACTAATGGACAAGAGGCCAGCATGGGACTGATCCAGACGCCCTGAATGTGGCTTTCAATGAGGAGGAGGCCTAGGCAATCTATGGGGCCTTGGGTAGTAGATCAATATTTATCCCTGACATACAAATGGACTTTGGGTGCCCATCCCACAATGAGAGATGTTATCTCAGCCTGAACTCTTCGGGGAGGGCCTAGGCCCTGCCCTGGATGAAATGACAGATTATGGACACCCCTCATGGAGGGTCTCACTCTCCCTGGGGAAAGGAGTGGGGCTTGGGGGAGGGAGGATGGCAGTTTGGTGGGAAGGTGTGGGAGAAGGGGAGGGAGAAGGAGAAGGAGCTGGGATTGACATGTGAAGCAGCCTTGTTTCTAATTAATATTTAAAAAGAAAAAGACTTAAGAAAAAGAAAATATAAAGAAAACAAAAAATGGGGTGTATATTTAAACAGAGAATTCTCAACAGAAGAATCTCAAATGGCTGAGATACACTTAAAGAAGTGGTCAAAACTCTCTGCTATCAGGGAAACGCAAATCAAAACAACTTTGAGATACCTTCTTGCATCCATCAGAATGTCCAAGATCAAAAATGCTAATGACAGCTTATGCTGGAGAGGATGTGGAGAAAGGGGAACACTCCTACACTGCTGGTGGGAGTGCAAACTTGTACAGCTGCTTAGGTCAGTTTCTCAGAAAAGTGGGAATCAATCTACCTCATGATCCAGTGATACCACTCTTGGGTATATACCCAAAGGATGCTCAACCATGCCACACAGATACTTGTTCAACTACATTCATAGCAGCATTATTAATAATAGCCAGAACATGGAAACGACCTAAATGCCCCTTAACCAAAGAATGGATAGAGAAAATGTGGTATATCTATACAATGGAATATTAACATTGCAGAATAAAACAGCAACATCATGAAATTTGCCAGCAAATGGACAGATCTAGAAAAAAAAATCCTAGGTGAGGTAACCCAGACCCAGAAAGACATAGTGTGTACTCACTCATAAGTGGGTGTTAGATGTAAAGCAAAGGATCGCCAGACCACCACCCACAGCTCCAGAGATGCTACGTAACATAAAGGATCCTAAGGCAGATGCATGGATCTCCCTGGGAAGAGGAAATAGAGGAGATGTCCTGGGTGAACTGGGGGCAGGTGGGTAGAAAGAGAGGCTTGGAGCCAGCAGTGACTCCAGCAGTGAGAACTCTGATCGGCTCAAGTGTAGGGGCTGATACCGGATACTGAGGAAGATTAACCTACACAGGATAGGGATGTGCCATGATACTTTATTAGGGAGAAATCGCTTACATGAGAAGCCGAGAACCCGAGGAAAGCGCTCTGCTGCTCTCCGAGACTCGACCGGGAACCCCAAGAGAGAGCGAGTCCCCTTGCTCCCAGCTCTTTATTTCTCCATATCTTCTATGTACCTTGACCTCGCCCAAACAGGAATGGTCAGCGCTATGGGTACCTAAGGTCTCTCCCTACAGAGACGGGAACATGAGGGATCAGGTTGGTTGAGTTGGGGGCGGGATGGAGGGGGAGAATGATGAAAGAGATATCTTGATAGAAGCAAATTACAGAGATTCATAGCCTAGTACTGATCTGAACCCCGGGAATCCGGTTGAAGAGAGGGAGGAGGGATTAAATGAGCAAGGGGAGGGGGAGTGGTCAAGATCATGATGGGAAAATCCACAGAGACAGCTGACCTCAGCTTATGGTAACTCATGGACTCTGGAAGGACAGCTAGGGAGCCAGCATAGGACTGACCCAGGCCCTCTGTATCTGGGTGACAGTTGTATAGCTTTGTCTTTTGTGGGACCTCCTAGCAGTGGGACCAGGACCTGTCCCTGACGCATGGGCTGGCTCTTTGGAACCTATTCCCTATGGTGAGATGCTTTGTTCAGCCTTGATGAAGGGGGAAGGAGCTTGGTCCTGACTCAACTTAAGGAAGGCAAAGTCTCCATCGGAGTGGAGACAAAGGAGGAGTGGATGGGGGAGGAGGCAGGAGAGGAGGGAGGGAAAACTGTGCTTGGTGTGCAAAATAAAATAAAGTTAAAAAACACACACATAATTTTATAAACCTCAGTGTCATGCATGGCTGGTGATAGCACCGAAGGATAGAAAGTGTCTTTTCAAGTATTCTCGTCATATCCTCTCACTTTCTTTTTGTCCCCTTCCTTTCCGTCAAGAAACAAAGGCAAACGATGAATCAAAGAAATAAAAACAATATACAGAGCTGTGCTCAAAGGACACACTAATATGCCCTTCTGCCTTTTTGGGGGGGGTCCCTTTTGAGCAGAAACCTGGGCAGTATCCACGCTTTAACTTTCGCTTAAACTTCCCCAGCTTAGTCTTGCCTGTGTAGATCACGTCACGGTCACGTTTTCTGCCCAGTAACGATGTCCCTGGAACAGATATATCTATGCATATACTCAGTCCAGCAGATCCCGACTGGTGCACGGCCAGTGTCGGCCGCTAGGGGGCAGGCCCTGATGCCCGAGCCAGGACGGGGCGTGGGGGATGGCAGGAGGGGTTAACCCTTTGCAGTGAAGCCCTGGTGAGTCATCAAGCCACTGGCAGCCAGATTCCGGGTCTGGCGGCGCCGCTGTTGGGTGACGCTCGCGCTCGAAATCTGATGAGTTATTTGGAGATCCGGAGTTTGTTTGTTTGTTTTTTTCTCCCTTGGTCCATCAACAGCTTTGCAGAGAGCCCGCGCTCCAGGTAGGGTGGGGTCTAGACCCAGGCAGATCGGTGTTAGCCTTCTCAAGGCGCGATTCGCCTGGTTGCGGGAATAGCTCGCCTTCCCTAAGGCCTCGCCTCCGGAGCAGCCCCACCCCTAACCAGTCCAGTTCCCCGAATAGCCCACCCGACAGGACAGCCCCACCCTTAACCAGTCCAGTTCCCCGAATAGCCCACCCGACAGGACTAACCATCCCTGATCCCTGGTAGCACCGCTCCAGGTGGAAAACACGCAGCACCTAAGAAGCTCCGCCCCCAAGACCCAAGCTGGCCCCGCCCAGCGAAGCCCGGCCCCCAAGAAAACCCTTCGCCAGGACGGCCAGTATCCGTGATAGCCCCGCCCTCCACAGCCACGCCCCCGGAGGAGGTCCGGCTCCTAGGTAGACCTTCTTAAAGACTGCTCTCCTCTGGTCTGCAGCTGCTAGATTCTGCAGGCCCAGAGAACTTCTCAGCCTAAGTTTTTTTAAAGTCCTGGTGTGTTCTAGGGCGGGGCTTGGTGTTCGAGCACCTGGGCGACGCTGCGAGGGGACCCTTCAAGTGTCAGGAGGCTACCGGAACGCTGTTCCCGACCGTCGGTGTGTCTTCCACAGGTCTGTTTCCTTATTTTGAGATAATTTTAAAATCGGTACAGTTTTGTGGTTAACTCAGAACTGACTTGCCTCTGATTTTTGGAACTCGAGCCACGAATCTGATGGGGTGTGTGTGTGTGTGTGTGTGTGTGTGTGTGTGTGTGTGTGTGTGTGTGTGCAAGCACGTTTTAGTTGCAGAGTGGGGCGGCACCGGTCCTTTCAGGGACCAGAGGACCCTCTCGTGGTGGTTTTTGTTTGCCTGCTCTTCCTGCCAGACTAGGGGAAAGTGGGAGAACTTTCTTCTCGGACGAACTTAGCAAGACTTTGAACTCGAGGTTCCTGATAAACTCGAGGTCCACTTTCCTGGGAGCAGTTACATGAAGTGGTATGGGAAGTGGGGCGTGGTTGAAGCTTACACCGGCCGCACAGGGAGTGGTTGAAATGAGGGGCTCCGCACAGTTCTTAGTCAACCGTAGCCAGGGTGGGAATGGGTCATGCAGGCTCAGACCGGTTCAGTTGGGCCTGGCCTTGGCCATGAGATAAGGGGGCTGGCCTGTGAGGACAGGTGAGAGGAGTCTAGCAATGGGGCTGTCATTGACAATTGTTGAGAGCAGGAGGAGCAAAGGAGACACGAGGGGCCCGGGATGCTGATGTACTCAGGTTCTCCCTGGAAGCTTATTTGGGAAGGGAGCTCTGAAAACCCACGAGAAGAACCTGGGTAAAACAGTCAAGGAGGGAGCCGAGACAGGGTGAGTGCTGCCGTCCAGAATTGAGCCCTTCCTGGGACCCTCCTAGGGGGCACCTCAGGGAGGCACTGGGCATTTATCCGCAGTCCCCTCCAGCACCTGAAGCTGACTTAGGGTATCAGCTCGCAGCCATTGGAGAGCTGCCCCATCAGTGAGTGGATGAGCTACTCAGATGTGGGGACTGACCACCGGCTCTCACTGAGCTCCCGGAAATGAACCAGAGGGAGAGGGGCACTTTCGTGGCTCACTGTGCCTACACCTTGTGTAGTCTAATTTGTAAAAAAAACCAAAAAAAACAAAAAAACAAAACAAAAAAAACCAACAACAACAAAAACAGCTGAAACACTTGGAAGGAAGTGTTGGAGTGAACTCAGCTGCCATCGTATGGGCTTCAGAAGAATTTGAAAAGAACTGGCCAATATTGTGTGCATAGGGGCGCGGGGGCCGGGGGTAGGGGGTGCAGAGTTGATCATTTGGAAGTCATTTCCAACAGGATAAGTAAAGCTGTCAGAACTAATGGTTTCTGACGTGTCATGTGACCCTAGCTTCTGGCGGGTCATGGATCCTTTTGTCTGCCCAAATACAGAAAAACAGTAAGCCAACTCCTGCATTTGACCTGCCAAACCATTTAAGAACTTACGCCTCCCTGTCTACCTCAGGTGCTGTTCCCTTTGGCCCCGACTCTCCTGCTGCCCTGGCGTGCCTCTTACCAGTGTGTTCTTCCCACAGCATTTCAGGTCTCAGCTTCGAGAACACATTCTCACCGGGTCTTTGCCATCATTCAGTCTAAAGCAGTCTTCCAGATGGCATGGTCTGCGTCTCATCCCCACGCAGCACTGGAAATGGCAGCATTTTTATGAGCCTACTTATTTGTCACCTTCAGCCTTGTTATGTATCCGAGTCATGAAAGCGGGGCTCTGATAATTTTCAGACTGCCTGCAATTTATTCGCTTACATTTTTTTTGTTTCGGTTCGTTTGTTTTTACTGGTTCCTTGATCTGTTTTGAACCAACCTGAGTCTCTGCTTCCTCCGTAGCCACTGGCAGAACCATGGCAACGACCCCCGACGCCATCTTTGAGGCCCTCATGGACGGAGTGACCAGCTGGGATCTTCCCAAAGAATCCATTCCTAGTGAACTCCTTCTTACTGGGGAGACCGCCTTCCCGGTGATGGTGAATGACAAGGGACAGGTGCTCATTGCTGCCTCTTCCTATGGCCAAGGCCGTCTGGTGGTCCTATCCCATGAGGGCTACCTGCTGCATGCTGGCTTGGCCCCATTTCTTTTCAATGCAGTGAGGTGGCTCTGTCCCTCCCCAGAGGCTCCCATCCTGGTGCATCCCTCCTTGGCATCACTAGTTAACATCCTAAGTGACTCTGGTCTCGAGGCCCTGGTTGAGCCTGAACCTGGGGAGACTCTGGGTGTTTACTGCACTGATGCCTACAACGACACCTTGACTGACAGGCTGGTCCAGTTTGTGAAGCGCGGTGGGGGCTTGCTCATTGGGGGTCAGGCCTGGTACTGGGCCAGTGAACATGGCAATGACAAGGTGCTGTCCAGTTTCCCTGGGAACCAGGTGACAAGTGTGGCCGGAGTGTACTTCACAGATGTCTATGGGGATGTAGACAGGTTCAAGATCTCTAAGAAGGTACCCAAGATCCCGCTCCATATCAGGTGAGTGTGCCGCAACAACCCCTTATACAAAGTCTCTCTTTTAAATAGTGCTGACGTCCCTTCTTCAGTGAGTGTCCGTTTCAATGCAAGTGATCGCTTTTAGCTTTTACTCGGTTTTCTTTTCTTTCTTTCTTTCTTCTTCTTCTTTTTTTTTTTTTTTTTGTTTTACGAGACAAGGTTTCTCTGTATTGTTTTGGAGGCTGTCGTCCAGCCCAGCCTCGAACTCACAGAGATCCGCCTGCCTCTGCCTCCCGAGTGCTGGGATTAAAGGCGTGCACCACCACCGCCCGGCTTTACTCGGTTTTCTAACTGCTGCAAATGCATCAAGGCACAAGAACAGCCCGTCCTTGTAGCCTCTCTCTTCTGTGGGAAAGCAGTTATCCACTTAGGGGAAAAGTTGGCCCTGTTTGCCGTTGTTTCTTCACATGGAGTGCTTGAAACATGGACTGCTTATCGGGGTCCTAAATGAGTCAGAAAACAGTGGTGTGTCTATATGAGCATCTGCAGTTGGGCCTGGTCCTATGTTAGATGCTGGGAAATGCAGCAGAAATCAAAACAGACACTGTGTGCTGCCATGAAGTTTACACATCTTTGGAAAAATGAGCAGGTCAGCAAACCAACAGGATTGTGAATCCCATCAGATGTTGATAGGTGCCACAAGAAGGAATAAAAGGGCATGATGTGGGATTTAACAGTGAGGAGAGTAAAGCCTGTCTAACATCTTCAGGGAAGGTACATATATACATACATACATGCATGCATGCATGCATGCATACATACATACATACATACATCAAGTTTGCTTGGAATTCTACAGCATTTCACGCAGAAGAAATTTAGCATGTAGCACCCATAATTCAGGCGAGAGAGTATTAGAAAAACCATGTAGTACTGGACCTCAGCCCAAATAGCAGGACAGACTGAAGAAAATGGTGGCGTTGCTGAGGCCCAGGTATATTGGTCACCTTGTAGATGCTGGACCCAGAATCAGTCTTCCAAGCAGGAGTAAGATCCCAGGTGAGGGGGTCAGTCTGGTGTTAGCCGAGGTCCTGGAGAAGACATGGTGTTTAATGGAGGTAAAAGCCAAAAAGTCCACCAACCTCAGGACCTTCCTTCTTGCTTCACTAGATAAACAGCCTCTGTCTGCCCTGAGCTGCACTCACCATGGTTAGGCTATGGGAGACCGGTAAACACAACACAGAAGATAGTGAAGGATAAACAATGGCCATAAGTGCAACTGAGCAGGTGACCAGGGAAAGGAACCCCGTGGTTGGGGAACAGATGGCGGGATGCAGAGGAGAGGAGGAGATCCCTAAGAGGCCGCTGAAACAGGCCATGGAGAGCTGCTGCTGACCTGTCTAGGACTTTGTAGGGGAGCCACTGGGAAGAGGTGTAGCTGTGGTCTGGGGCAATGGACTGAATAGGAGCAAGAAATGAGAGGGAAAAAAAGGAATTGATGATCATAGTGATCAAAATGATGTCATTTACTGAGACTAGAGTGGATCTAGAGTTTAATTTTAGATTAGGAGGGGGGCTTGAGGTATTAATGACTAATTGTGCTTTTTCCGTCTGTAAAGGACTTACCATGGTGGATACCCAATTTCTGATTTTATATTTCTTATAAACCACGAAGCCTGGGTAGCCAGTCCAGGATTATGACAGTTTCTTCATGATGTCCCCAGCTACATGCTCCCCTCCCGGTCCTCATGTTATTGCTTTTTACCTTTTGTTACAAAACAGCCAGCACTCGCCAGGCTCTATAATTACACCCAGGCAATGGTTCCTGGAGTAGGCACACTAGCCGGGTCTATTGTTTTTTTTTTTTTTAACATAGAAGATAATCTATGTTCTTGCAGTCCTGACCATTAAATAGATCTCCGTTGATATCTTAGTGAATGAAACTTAATCAGGTGGTCAAATTTAATCACCAGAGGATCTGAGGATATGTTTTAATGGGCATCTCTGAAGAAATCAAAATCCTGCCCCAAGGGAGAAAGGGACTCAGTGTTGAGTGAGCAGATAGGGGTGCCCAGGGGCCTCAGCCCCTGAAAGGCTCATGGGGTGTTTCCCCACAAAGAGGTTGGGGGCCAGTGTGTTAACCAGGCACACAGAGGTAAATCTGATTTTCTCTGAGCTTTGACTCTACAGCTAACTGACAAGCTCAGGCCTGTGGGCCAGCCCCCTGTTTTTGTAAATACAATTTTACTGGAGCAAGGCCATGACCATCTATTCCCAAATTGCTTGTAGCTGCTTCTAAATTACAGTTGTCCTCTCATCGGAGACCACGAACTCCAGAGCATGACCTGGTCCTTTAAATATCTCTGGACATTAAGTCTCAGTAGGGTAGGTCTCTCAGTTGCCTTAACAAATTCTCCCTCTCAACAAAGGAAACCTGTTTTTCCTCATTTCCACCTAACACTTTCCGTGGTCTCTGCTGCTAAATCTGAAGTTTCCTGGTTTTATTTTATTTTTTTTAAGTGTCATTTCCTATGGAGCTTCAAGTATATGAGAGGGCAGTGCGCTATTCCTCCGGGCAAATGTAGTCCAACACACTAAGGATGGTCAACTCATGGTCAGTCTTGTTCATCTGCCACAAGAAACTGTAGTCAGCAGAGGGAAATGGCAGAATAGACGCCCTTCGACCTCACATGGTAAGAGCATGTGTTCTGAGAGCTTGGGCCCGCAAGCCCTGCAGCTCAGTCCCGGAAGGTCCAGGAGAAGGCACTGTGCACTGTGAGAGTCAGCTTCTACACTGGAAAGCAGGGAGGGCCTGGCTTCAGCAGGCCCATATCTGATAGAAGCACATAAGCGATAAACCAGCTTGCCTGTTTTTGCCGCCTCCCTAGCTCGGGGCTCTCAAATTCCATGGACAGCAGATTTCTATGAGCCTGTCTTATGGTCCTGGTATGGGAGTAGGGAGTTTTCCTTTGATCTACGGCTGCATCTCAAACGATCTTGAAACGAACAGCATGCATTGGTATATTTCATCTGCACTGCTGTGTTTCTCCACGGACAAGAACTCTTGAGAGCACAGCCACAGGGGTGTCACCACCCTTTCTACAATCATCACCAGGCTTCCTTACGGTTTGGTGTGCGAGGTTTTGAGTCACTCAGAGTGTTTCTTGTCTCAGAGCTGGTGTGAATGATTGCTCAGAGGACTCTGTTCCTTTTGCGGGATGTGTTTATTAGTACTAAGATCTTTGTCTGTAGACCTTCTGAGTGATCAGAACTAAGGAAGGATCAATAAGCACATCAGCCTTCAAACTGATGCTTCTCATTTGAATTGAGAACATTGGGGATTTTATTCGATATCTGTAGTCTCTTTTGGAAATCTGCTCTTCTCCCCCCCCCCATTTTATAAGACACCGACATAATAAACTACTTGCCTTACCTTAATATATACCCGACAGTTGCAAAATTTAAATGGCAATACTACCAACAGCAAAATGACTATGGACTTTGCTGACTGATAGGAACTCCAAGGAGTATTTGCTAGCGTTGCCGAGTTCACTTTGTAGGTTGGTTTCCTAAGGAGGGAGACAGAGAGATAGACATCTCCCCTTCGCAGGTTGGGTTTACCAAGAAGCTGACTCAAACAGACAATAGCATGTGGGAAGTTCCTTCAAAGCTGCTCCCAGTGGTGGAAAAGAAGGAAGAACGATGGGACCAGGGAGAAAGCAGACAGATAGCAACAAATATTTCTCAGCAGTGAACCACAGCAATAATTATTTCCTGTGCCTCTCGTCCTCATGGTGTATTTTCCTAGGGATATATTAAGCTAGATCAGTGTCCTCTGATGCCCTTTAGAACAGTTCCCTTTTTCTGTGCTTACGCAACTAGGTACCTAGAAATGTCCGGTCACTTGTTTATTTGCTTTTGTTATTTAACTTCTCACAATTGTGCCAAATAGTTCTGTAGCTCAAAAACAAAATTTCAAACCTATATAATTCTCTCCCTATATGCAATTCCTTTCTCCCCTCTATTACTTCTTCTTTCTTCCCTGCACCAGTTCTTCATGTGCATGAGCAAACATATACGTATGTATCAGTATCCTCTTTCCTTGAGAAAGCAGTGGTAACACACTATCTGTTTTTCTCTGCCGCTCAGTAGTATTCTGGATTATCAAGATGGGCGTGGCTACATAGCAGAACATCAAGATGCCCTGCATGTCCTACTGTGCTTCCAAGTGTAGATAACATGTAATCTATTCTTAAGTTCCTTAATGACAGACATTTAAATTTCCAGTATGATTTTTTTTCCAGTGCTTCTACTTTCACAGGTGGGCTCCAATATGTGTCTTTATAACCTCACAGTGTTCATGGAATTGGGATGGTAGGCTTGGTGGGGTGTGGGTGTGTAATTTAGTTAGCATTGCCATCTTACCCCTATTACGGATTGGATTCCTAAGGAGCTTACTCAGAGACAGAGATTGGCATGCAGAGCCCTCGTTAAGAAGCATCCTCAATGGGGGAAGAGAAAAAATAAGAAAGTAAACGATGAGGCAGTATTCAGTACATATTTTTTTACCAATATTGTCAATGCTAAGTGACACACGATAAGACATATTATCTGCAACAGAAGACTCTTTAATAGCGTATGGCATATGCTGCAGTTACAGAGTGAATAATTATGTGGCCATTTAAAAAATCATGTGTTCAGAGACCTCAAAAGGAAAGCAAAATACTCACGATACAATATTAAGACACACAATCAGTTCTGTTAAGATGATGCCAAACTCATGGAAATGGTACATATACAGATAGGAATGTGAACATGAAAAAAAATGGGTTAACAGGCTGTATATAACTGTGGGGTGAGTTGGTAATGATTATTTTCAACTATAAACATGCTAGACCCTCACCAAATTCCCTATAACTGCATTGAAATTGCGTTTTAAGTTAAATGTATCTTATTAAAGTTTTCCTAACAGTAGGAAAACGCTTCTGAAGTACCTTAGGACACCATCCTTTTACCTGGTGTAAAAGTAGTAAAGGCCTGAATTTTTGGCTCATGAAGGCTCTGACCTTGCCAGTGGATTAATCAGCTGATGGAATCATAATCTGATGGCCTTATGGGGAGGCCTTAAAACCTGGAACATGGGCCACAGCCATGGGAGTGAAACATTTAAGGTATTCCGTAGAAGGGCGTGTCTTGTTCCCTGCCTCTCTTTCTCTTGTGCTTTCTGCATCCAGTCCTCCGTGGGATGAGCAGGGTTGCTTCATGATCTTCTTCGTGCTTGGGTACTCTGTGTCAGTGACATCCCCAAAACAGTGGAGCCAGCTGACCTGAGCTGAAACCAAGAGCTGAAAGGAACTTTCTTTTTTTCAATTATTTTCTTAAGGTATTGTGTCATGATGACAGCAGGCTGGGTAACACAACTTATATTGAGTTTTCTTTTTTAAATTTGTTGTATGTATGTATGTACATGCATACATACATATATACATACATACATAGACTACAATATGAAGCCATGATGTATATACACCACATATTATATACATATGGGATGCTTAAGTCAAAAGAATTGGCATATTCATTATCTCACATATTCATCATTGCTTGTAGTGAGGACATTTACAACTTCCTCTTAGTGACTTTGAAATACATAGCAGTATCTATAATCATTACCATAGACAGACCACTAGAACCAACTCTTTCTGTCTGACCCAAACTTTTACCCTTCGGCTGATAAGGCTATGACTAGATAGTTTTAATCTGTTTAAGACAGTCCAAAGTGACATTTGAAAGCATTGATGCAAAAGGTGAAAGTTGCCACACAATCCAAGAATATATCACAATTTCTGTTCATATAAAATCCATATGTTTTCCATATACCTATATTGTTATATATGTCCATAGAAAATACAGAAACATTAAATTACTAGTTACTGTACATTTAGGCTGAGAGAGTATCCCTCCATGTAGAATGGGCTCCCAAAGTCCATTTGTATGCCAGGGATAAATACTGATCTACTATCAGAGGCCCCATAGATTGCCGAGGCCTCCTCACTGACACCCAAGTTCAGGGGGTCTGGGTCAGTCCTACAAAAGTATTTGACTTTTACTTAAAAATACATTGTTTTTAAAGTTGAAGTGATAAAATTATATCAAAATGACATAATGTCCTGTGACTCTAATAGTCAGGATAATAATCCCAGAAGACATTTTGACAAATAGGGGGTAGATCCTGTTTCAATGTGTAGTTTGATAATTCAGGGATTTTAGTATTTTTAAAATTAGTCTCCTAGAGGTCTAATTTTTACATTCCATTAAGCCTTTCTCTATACTATCTACTTACTGACTTACTATATAGTGTTAACAGATTTATTTAATCATCTCCTATTGTTTGATACATACTGTATCTAGAAAACATGTTTTTTAATTATTGAAATACAAAATCTTTTTTAAAAGTATTTTTAATGTTGACCACTTCTCAGTAAAAAAAATTAGTATGCACTCCTATAAGATTTAAGTAAGAATTTTTTAATTTATGTTTACACTGCTTATTTAGTGAGTGAGTATGTATGTGTTTGCACATGTATGTGTGTTGGGGGGTGTGCATGCTATGGTCAGAGGACTTTCAGGAGTTGGTTCTCCCCTTCCAGGAACTGAACTCAAGTCATCAGGCTTGGTGACAAGTGCCTTTACCCTCTGAACCATATCACCAGCCCTAAGTAAGAATTTCTAAAAGAGATATGGCTATATAAATCAAGTAGAAGTTAAAAATTTACTTGTAACATGTTCCTGTTTCTGAGCAAACCTGTGAAGAGTACAGTGTGATGTGTCTACAGTTTTATATCTAGTCTTACGTCTGAAGACTTACTCCAGGAAAGGCATAGGACGGGTGCTGTCTCTATCCAATATGCTAGCTTTTCCAGCTTTGTTTATATGCTTTGGTAATGTTTGAGACACAGAAAATTTGAGCCAGAATATTCACTTGGCTGACTAATGTCAAGAATTCTTGGTGGGGTTCATTTGGAGAATGTAGATTTTAATGTATATGAATAAGGTCGCTACCTCTCTTCATGTCTATGATAACCTCGATTATGAGAAGCACTAGTGTTCTGTGTATTGCTGAGCAAGAGCAGGCATGAACAATGATATGTGATTAACTGTGAGACCGTGAAAAAAAAGAATTATGTTGATAAGACACACATTGTTAAACCCCCAGATACTATTAGTAAAGAATGAATATCGGTGTGAACTATGCAATCTTTTTCTACCTCGTGGGCTAGAGTGAGTAACTCATTAGCTGAACACAGCCTCTCAGTCTCTTTCATCTTCTTCCCAGGTGTTGGGAGGAGCTCGGGTATGACCAGGAGCAGCTTCTGGATGGCATCTCTAAATTGAACATCAAGACTGGAGGTGTCCCCTCACAGCTGTTGGTGCATGGGTCCCTGGCCTTCCCCCTGGGCCTCGATACCTCCCTCCACTGCTTCCTAGCAGCTGCCCGCTATGGCCGTGGTCGTGTGGTACTGGCGGCCCATGAGTCCCTGCTCTGTGCTCCTGAGATGGAGCCCTTTTTGTTTAATGCTGTACGTTGGTTGGCCGGAGAACAGAAAGGCAATATTGGGGTGAATGAAAGTCTCAGGAATCTGCATTCTCTATTGTCGGATCATGGCTTGAATTGCAGCCTGGAGTCCCATTTGACTAGTGATATGTGTGTCTACTGCTGTAAGGCTTATAGTGACCAGGAGGCCAAGAAAATACAGGAGTTTGTTGCTGAGGGTGGGGGTTTGCTCATTGGTGGTCAGGCCTGGTGGTGGGCTTCCCAGAACACGGGCAGCTCTGCTTTGGCTGCGTTCCCTGGGAATGTCATCCTCAACACCTTTGGCCTCAGCATCCTGCCCCAGACCCTCGGGTCAGGCTGTTTCCCTGTTCTTCCTACAGAGATAAAGGACTACCACTTTCGAAGGGCTCTCTCTAAGTTTCAGGCTATGATGAACCACCAGGGTGGGGACTTAGAAAAGGAGCATTTGGTAAGGTTGGGAGTAGATGCTGCAGGCTTCCTGCAGATTCCTGCACAGGGAGTTCCTGCTTATATGTCTCTGCACCGGCTCCTGAGGAAGATGCTGCGACAGGCAGGCATCCCAGCTGTGAGCAAGAAAAACCCAGTTTCCAGTACCTCCTGTGAGGCAGCAATTCTCCATCTGGCCACAGAGCTGGCACATTCTGGGACGACCGATTCCTCCCAGCTAACCCAGGACCTTGGCTCTCAGATCTGCTCCTCCAATCTCCACCCCTCAGAGCATCCCATCACAGTGGAGATCAATGGAACCAATTCAGGTATAGAGTGGGAAGAGAATGCTTAGAGCATCCTTGGCCTGGGAGAGGGTGGGTTTGGAAGAGTTTCCAGAACCTGGAAGGTTCTTATCCTCAGAATGGATAGCTCCATGCTTAGATACTTCCAAGACAATGAGAGCTGAGATTGTGCCTAATTAAGGCCAAGGAAGAAAGGGTACAAGAAGTGTGGATGGAAGACTTGGAATCCACGGGGGAAAGGTTGCATCTGTGGGAGGCTCCAGGTAGAGTCAGGCTGTGTGGGAACACGGAGCTCAGCCTTTTCTCTTGACTTGTCAGGTAATAGTGATGCCTGGATGAGCACTGGCCTCTACCTTCTGGAAGGACAGAGTGCAGAGGTCTCTCTCTCTGAAGACACTGCCTCGGCTGGCCTAAAGGTAAGGCTAGACCCCTGGAGCCATCGCGTCCCCAAATATGGCCAAGACTCTCCCACACCACAGGGCTGTTTACATCTCCTACTGAGTTTACCCAGCAGAAGCCCAGGGGAGGGTTATTCTGCCCCTCTTGTACATGTAAAAGCACAAAGCCCAAGCTACTAGCCAAGCTCATCCCTAAGCCTGATTTCCACGTGTGACAATGTTACTCACTTAGACGGATGAAGGAAGAGTGACCTTGCGAACCAGCACTCCCCAGTTTTCCTGGTAGTAGAAGCCCATTCGACCTCTTCACCTTGACACCCGAAGGGTGCACTTAAACCCATTACCTGCACCACGACAAAATACAACCTCCAAGCAGAATTCAAATCCTTCTGCCCTCTCAGTCCTGAGCGCCAATTCCTACTACCGTTAGGGGCCCTTACATCAGCATTCTGGGATATCAGATGTATCTGCTTCGGCCTGACAAAAGCAAAAAGGCAGCCCCACGGAACTTGTAAGAGTGAGCTGGGCAGTGAGGGGAGCAGATGAGTTCTCTGCCTCCTGGCCCGACTCTGTAGCGTCTGGCCCGACCTGTGTCTGCTCACAATGGGTAGATGGGATGCCCTGCCGCCTCGTGGAAACTATCAGACCCACCCTGCTGTTTAAGTCTGATTTAAGAGCCCAAGATTCTGCCTGGTTGGGGGACTCCATGAAGCCCTCATCAGTTACGCTTAGCAACTAGCCCGCTCACACCGAATGGAAATACACTGTTGGACCGTGTTACATCCCTAACAAATACTTAAAAAATACTTTAGAGTGCCGCAGATTCATAGACTGCATGCACCCTTCGCAGAAAAGGAAAGCTAGGGTCTCATATGTAAGCACCACCACCCATCGGCCCCTAATGAAACTCTACATGCTTCTTGAGGGCTCCAGTTCCCTTCATGCGGTACAATCGTCTGTCCAGGTGCAGATCGGATGTCACACTGATGACCTAAGCGAGGCAAAGAGGCTGTGTCGAGCACCTGTGGTAACATATAAGTGCTGTATGGACAGAACCCAACGGTCAGTCTCCTGCCTCTGGGGTGGCCTCCTGTACATCATCGTGCCCCAGGGCTGTCAGCTTGGCCCTGTCTCTGTTACCATCAGGAACGCAGTGCCTGCCCCGTACTACAAGCTCGGTGAGTGGACTAGGCACTGGGGGAATTGGGCTGCAGGTGCCTCGGTGACTAATGGGGCTGTTATTGAAGAGGGGGAACAGCAAGGATCGACAGGGGGGGAAAGGGGGTCAGAACTATTCAGCATGAGTCCGCAGGCAGGAAGTAGGATCACCCTGCGTCTGTGAAGACTCTGGGTACAATGGAGGGGGCCTCTAACAGTTTGTCCCTTCACCGACAGCCTATGACAGCAGCTTGTTGTTTCTGGACTTTCCTTCTGCAATTCCACCCCTCTGTCTGTCTGTCTCTGTCTCTCTGTTCAAAGAGAAACGCTGTGCATTTCCAGGTAAGACATCCCTGGAGGAGTGGAAGAGCTGTATCCAGGATAACATGGGCCCCTGGGGAGAGCTGGCTACAGACAACATCATCCTGACGGTACCCACTGAAAACCTCAAAGCTCTGGAGGACCCGGAGCCTCTGCTCCAGCTCTGGGATGAGATGATGCAGGCCATAGCCAGGCTGGCAGCCCAGCCCTTCCCTTTCCAAAGGCCCGAGAGAATTGTGGCTGACGTGCAGATCTCAGCTGGTGAGTGCTCCAGGGGAGTGCTCCCAGTGAGCAAACTCCATCTTGCTATTGGTTTTTACCTTTCTTGGAGTGCCCAGGAATTGTAAAGCATAATTGTGTTATTGAAACGCAAGGGGTGGGGGAAGGGCATAACAGCGTGGACCATGATGGGAGTGAAATAAGTTTAACCAATAAGAGGCCAATCGTTGACATCCTACAAGATGCCGTCTCTTAAGACAGTAAGTGGTTATGCCCAGAAACCTGGTGCTGGGAGGCCCCCAACGTCTGCCAAGTCCTTTGCAAAAAGAATGTTCAAAACGGACTGCTTTCTTCAGACATAAGTCATAACCGAAAATGAAGGGGGAGGGTGGAAAAGGAAGTTTGAGGTAGGTATGTGTAGGAGTGAACCCCACAAAGCTACCCGCCCAACAGGGCGGGGTCAAGGTAGAGATAAAAGGTAGTGAAAGGAAAAGGGGCCTCTCTCTTTTTTTCTGGAAGCCAGCCAAGCTTCTAACTCCTGGTATGTGCGACTCTCTCTCTCTCCCTGATAAATAAATATATTGCTTTTCCCTATATAGCCTCGAGTATCGTTATCCACGTCCCCTCTCCCTACTATTGACATAAAAGGATAGTTTACCCCTGTTAGTGTAATTTGCAATTATTTAGGGTTGGAACTGGAAGGAGGTGTTCAGATTTAGGCATCCCTGTCAGATAAGTTTAGAATTTAGGTGGAATGGATATGTTTAGTTTAGGATAAGTAGATCATAACTTAATTATCACCCTCTATGTATATATGTTGTATATGTTTGAGTTTGTATCAAATTTAAATCTTCTATTTAGACTAAAAGGGGAATTGTAGGAGTGAACCCCACAAAGCTACCCGCCCAACAGGGCGGGGTCAAGGTAGAGATAAAAGGTAGTGAAAGGAAAAGGGGCCTCTCTCTTTTCTCCTGGAAGCCAGCCAAGCTTCTAACTCCTGGTATGTGCGACTCTCTCTCTCTCCCTGATAAATAAATATATTGCTTTTCCCTATATAGCCTCGAGTATCGTTATAGGTATGGATACCATGCACTTCGCAGAGAAGATATAAGTAAATGCAGGGAAAGGTTCAGAGTCCTGCTCCCCACATAGGAAAGCTGAATTTTTATCGACAAAACTGTCTCTATTATATCACATAAATCTGGTTAACAATGCGGATTTTGGGGGCGGGGGAACTGACATTGCCCTAACTTCTCCGGTCCAGGGTATCATTGCGTCCCAGCAAGGATGGTTCTGTACAGTATCTCCCCACCCCGCAGAGCCAGAGTAAGCACGAGGCCAGGGAGAACCTTGGGAAGGGGTCAATTACTGTAGGAAAGCCAGGTGCTTTCCAAACGGCACAGACATCCTGGAATCACTGGACACAACCAGGACCGTGAAGGAAATCTCAACAGCGGAAGGAGGGAGGTAAGCTTCATGCCCCATCTCTCTCTTTGCGACCCCAGGCTGGATGCATTCAGGATACCCCATCATGTGCCACCTGGAGTCTGTGCAGGAGCTCACCAGTTTGACAGCCATGAAAAGTGAGGGGCTGTGGGGACCCATCCATGAGCTGGGCCACAATCAGCAGCGCCACGGCTGGGAGTTCCCTCCGCACACCACCGAGGCCACCTGCAATCTCTGGTCAGTCTATGTGCACGAGACAGTTCTGGGGATTCCCAGGGCTCGGGCCCACCCTGCACTGAAGCCTGAGGAACGAGAGAAGAGGATCAAAGAGCATCTTCAGAAGGGAGCACCCCTGGACAACTGGAATGTCTGGACAGCACTGGAGACATACCTGCAGGTACTGAGCGCAAATTTGGGGAGGTAGCGCTGACATTGCTCCTCGGTCATGTAGTATCTTGCCTTCAGCTCTCCAAATTCTACATGAACCCCCCAAAACCTGGGACCGCCACCAACACCCCTGAATGTGGGTCACTAGTGGCACCCCTCAGCTTATGTATTTGTATCATAACAGTGACTCCTCTCCCACTTTCAGACCCAGGGTTTTGGAGTATGCAATGAAATGGAAAGAAATTACAGGGCACATTTTTCTGTACCATCCCAAACTCTTGATGTTGAGGGAAGGATCTCAGTCATACTCGTGACTCCTCCTCTCACCGGCTCCGCCCTTCATCCCTAATAACTGTTCCATAACAGCCATTGGTTTTTATGTATTAAATTAAAAACAATCTTATCTTACATACCAATCCCTGTTCCCTCTCCCTCCCACCCCCCACCATCTCCCCATCCCACCCCCCATCCACTCCTCAGAGAGGGTGAGGCCTCCTGTGGGGGATCATCAAAGTCTGTCTCATCATTTGGGGCAGGACTGAGGCCCTCCCCCATGTACCTAGGCTGACAGAGTAACCCTCCATAGGGAATGGGCTCCAAAAACCTAGTTCATGGGCAAGGGATAAATACTGGTTCCACTGCCAGGGCACCCCATAGACTGCCCAAGCCCCCCAACTGACACCCACATCCAGGGGGCCTGGTTCAGTCTTATGCAGGTTCTCCAGCTGTCAGACTGGGGTCCATGAGCTCCCACCTGCTCGGGTCAGCCATTTCTGTGGATTTTCCCCAGCAGAATAGCCATTGGTTGCTTATATTTGCTTTCCTCATCTTTATGGGTTGAATGACTATTGCCAGGGCCTCTTATAATGTCAGGGGCATGTCTATATGGCAGCTGCATTACAAGTAGGTGTTGTAGGAAAAAAATCTACTATCAAGGCCAGGTACTGGTGGTGCACGCCTTTAATCCCAGCACTCGGGAGGCAGAGGCAGGCAGAGCTCTGTGAGTCTGAGGCCAGCCTGGTCGACAGAGTGAGTTCCAGGACAGCCTCCAAAACAATACAGAGAAACCCTGTCTTGAAAAACCAAAACCAAAACCAAAACCAAAACAAAATCTACTAACAAGATTCCCAGGCATTCACGAGAAGCAGAAGCAGTGTTTGAATGAATAATGACCAGCCAATAAGCAATGAAGCGATGAAGTTAGAAAACTCAGTCCATTTTCTGTAGATAGCATCTATCCCTGTCCCCTCCCCAAAAAACATGCTTCCAACTTTCATGGTCCGTCATCAAAGCTCCTGGTCACACCAGACCTTTTGCTCTCTAATGCAACTCTGTGCAGAGGGCTTACATAGCTCACTTGTCACAGAGGTTCATGAGCCCTGTTAAGAATTTAACCAGCTTGTTCAAAATCACCCACTTAAATGACGAATCTCAGACTTAGAATCAGGAGTTAACAGCAACCCCTGGCATCTTAGACTGCTACACTCCAATTTTTTTCCTCCCTTCCCTGATTTTGGAGAGTGGATGAGATATGGTCTCAGTCAGTGAGCAACTCAACCCAGTCAACACGTTAAAGCTAGTAATAGTAACTGTCTTGTATTGAGTGACTCTTGGCACACTAGTGCTCTGTAGGGCATCTTTACTGGGTCGAGGGGGTAGAGTTTGATTGCTGAGAGCTGCTGTGATCCAGTAATGTAGAATTTGTTTGGGGACACAGGACTAGAGGTGGGACAAACCCTGAGTTTGAGGCTGATGGGAAGCAGTCCCTGACATCGAGATATACCCATGACCACAGACACAGGCAGCAGTCATGTTTGCAAACTCAACACCATATTCTTCCCATTCTTTCTCCTTCCAGCTCCAGGAGGCCTTTGGGTGGGAGCCATTCATCCACCTCTTTGCTGAGTACCAAACCCTCAGTAGCATCCCTGAAGACAATGAGAACAAGATGAACACATGGGTGAAATTGTTCTCTGAAACGGTGCAGAAGAACCTGGTCCCTTTCTTTGAAGCCTGGGGCTGGCCTGTCCAGGAGGATGTGGCTGACAGCCTGAGCAGCCTTCCTTGCTGGCAGGATCATCCCCTGAAAGTGTACATGAGTGCATGAGTATGGAGAAGAAAGGATGTGGAGAAGGGAGCGGTAGGGCAGGGTGGGTGGGATGGGGTGGGGTGGGAAGGACCACACTGCCAGCTTCACCATTGTGTTCTGGCTTGAGACACTCACTGCCTTAACTGTTTTTCTCAGCCTTTGCCTTTAAAATGTACTTTGGGTTGTTGTAAATATCATGCCAGGCTTCCTTTAGAGCCCAGAGTTCCTTGTAATAATGAACCTAGAAAATGTCCCTTTTCACATCCCATCAGACCATCCCTCAACTCAGGGACCATTCCCTTCAGTATTTGTCAGGTGCTTTGCACGTGAAAAGCATTAAGGAAATACTTGCTCTGTGAAAGAACACCAAGGTCTCCTGACACAGATGAAACAATCCGCCCATTGTCCCAGGAACTCTGCACAGCATGTTCTGAATTGCATGGATGGTATTCCAGCATTCTTCCAAGGCGGATACAGTTAACATCACCTCATTACACAGGAGAAAATGACGTGGACATTAAGAAACTTCTGCAGTCAAAACCAAATCGAGGAAGTACCAGGGTTTGGCAGATGTCTGTAACAATGATACACTGTAGAGCTTGTCCTCAACGGATTTATAATTTCAATAAAAATTTGCCCAAAAGAGATGAAAGTTTAATGATCTCTTATTTTTTCCCCTATGCTCATTATAGCATTTTGACTAAATGTCAGATTGAATCTGTAAATGGTTTTGGCATCTGATTTTCTCTTTTCCTCAGCATAGACTCTCATTTGCCTTAGGGGGACCCAGCCTTGGGAAGGCATTTGAACCAAGGCATTTTCAGTTTCAAACTGGTGGAATTCTTAATTGTGATGGGAGGAAGGGATGAGTATAAGGATAATACTGGAATTAGCAGGTTACTGAGGAGACAAAACTAAAACCTAAGCTTGTACACATGATCTCTATGTAGGACCTGGAGCCCTTCTCAGTCTTCAGACAAATTCTGGCTTGGCCTCTTGTTTTAATGTTCATGGTTTTTTTTTGTCTGTGGCTACAACATCTACAGATTACTCTTGGATGCATAAAAACCAATTTTCTGCCCACAGTTTTCCTATTCTAAGTTTAGAAACCTTATTAGGAGAAAAATATTCAAGAATAGTAAACTAAGACAAATTCTCAGGGAGAGCAAAGTTTGCTTCATGGAAAGCAAAAAGTCACAGTTATACAAGTGATGAAAGAAGAGAGTATCCCTTTCACGTGCTAAGGATAAATTGAGAAAGAAGGAATTCTGTGGGGTGGTTAGAATTAAAACCGTAAACTCTATCAAGCCCCGGTCTAAAGAGCATAACTGAGTGAGAAGGATTGCAGACAGATGAGGGAAGAAAACCCTTCACCCTGAGGAGCAAAGATCATACACTGAGGTACAGGCCCTCAGCAATCACTTAAAATGGCACATTACATCTGCCCAAGAGGGCCTTACATACTGCCAGCCCAGAGGAGCAACTGGACTAGTTCCATTTAAGAAGTCTTTCCATGGGGCCTCTATTTTTTTATGGTTTCCAATGAATTTCTGAACACTGGTTGACTTCATTGTCCTTTTAAAGCAGCAGGTACAGAATGGGAAAGGGTTTTTACCAAGTACATATTTGAGACAGGGCTGATTTAGTCAGAGTTCTCTAGAGTACCAGAATTTAGAGAATGACCATTTATATATATATATATATATGTATATATATATATATATACATATAAAGGGGATTTGTTAGAATGACCTACAGGCATTGATCCAGCAAATCCAACAGTGGGTGTCTATGAACACAAGATTCCAGAATCCCGTGGTTGCTCTCAGTCCACAAGGATGAATGCCTCAACTGGTCTTCAGTGTACTCTGGAATCCAAAAGAAGCTCTGGTGCCAGTGAGTGTTGGAAGGCCTTGCTGGCTGGTAGAGGTTTCAGCCTCTCATATCCTGGCAGCTTTTCCCGAAAGCTTGACAACATGGAAACTCCCTCCCTCCCCAGCGAAACTTCCTCCCTCTACCTGACTTATTTGGAGAATGTCCCTGAGACTGGAAGACTGACCTTATCTCTAAGCCAAATGCCTGACTCAGCTTGAACCCTGGCACAGATTCCTTCTAGAAGACTTTGCTAGGAGCTCTGTTATAGGACCCCATTGCTACATACTAAGCCTTGTGATAGGAACATGCCACTTAATTAAAATTAAGGTTAATCCCCAGACCCCCCAATCATACATATTATACTTAGAATAAAGTTGAGCTGCTTCATGGAAGTCTGTCTCCCAAAGGACTGTCTCAGTCATACCCACAGCCATCCTAACACTGTTCCCCAATTCTATTCCCTCCACCTCATGGACCAATACCACCAGTAAGGAAATGGACTTACTCAGGAGGCTTCCTTCTTCCCTGTCTTTTATGTAGGCTGCCAGAAGGACTTGTGGCCCAGATTAAAGGAATCTCTATCCACCTCAAAAGATCGGGATTGAAAGTTTACCTTTCCACTTTAAAGATCTAGATTACACGTGGGTCTTCCCACTTCTGTTGATTTAACTAAAAAGAAATCCTCACAAGTGTGTCCAGTCATTTGGGCTTTTGTTAATTCCAGATGTTGTCAAATAGACAGCCAAGAACAGCCATTATGAGGGCTAACAACTAATATATAAAGGGCTCAAAAATTGGAAATCTAGAAAACAAATAACCCAATTTAAAGATGGCCTACATATATAAAAAGAGAATTCTCACAAAAAGCGGAAACATAAATGGCTGAGAGGCACTTAAATTTTTAGTCACTACAGAAATGAATAAAAATCAAAACTGCTTGAGATTTCACCTAACACCAGCCAGAATGGCCAAGATCAATAAAACAAATAACAGCTCATGCTGGTGGAATATAGAGCAAGGGGAACACCCATCCGTTCTTGGTGGGAGTGCAAACTTGTTTAGCCACTATGGAAATCAGTGTGGCGGTTCCCGAGGAAGCAGAGAATTGATCTACCTCAAGATACAGCTATACCACTCTTGGGCACATACCCAAAGGATGCTCCATCCTACTATAGAAACACTGACCCAAAGGATGCTCCATCCTACTATAGAAACACTGACCCAAAGGATGCTCCATCCTACTATAGAAACACTGACCCAAAGGATGCTCCATCCTACTATAGAAACACTAACCCAAAGGATGCTCCATCCTACTATAGAAACACTGACCCAAAGGATGCTCCATCCTACTATAGAAACACTGACCCAAAGGATGCTCCATCCTACTATAGAAACACTGACCCAAAGGATGCTCCATCCTACTATAGAAACACTGACCCAAAGGACGCTCCATCCTACTATAGAAACACTGACCCAAAGAATGCTCCATCCTACTATAGAAACACTAACCCAAAGGACACTTCATCCTACTTTAGAAACACTGACCCAAAGAATGCTCCATCCAACTATAGAAACACTGACCCAAAGGACACTTCATCCTACTTTAGAAACACTGACCCAAAGAATGCTCCATCCTACTATAGAAACACTGACCCAAAGGACGCTCCATCCTACTATAGAAACACTGACCCAAAGAATGCTCCATCCAACTATAGAAACACTGACCCAAAGGACACTTCATCCTACTTTAGAAACACTGACCCAAAGGATGCTCCATCCTACTATAGAAACACTGACCCAAAGGACACTTCATCCTACTTTAGAAACACTGACCCAGTCACATTTACTGCTGCTCTAATTGTAATAGCCAGAGACTAGAAAACATCCTTGGTGATTCTCGTGGAAGAACGGATGAAGAAAAGGTGGTGTATTCACACAATAGAACATTATTCAGCTGCTAAAAAATGACATCATGAAATTTGCAGATAAATGGAGTTAGGAAAAAATCATCCTGAGTGAGATAACCTAGACACAAAAGGACAAATATGGTATGCATTCACTATATGTGGATGTTACTTGTTAAGTCTTCAATAAGCAGTCTATAATCCCTGCAAACACAGAAGTTGGGTACAGAGTAAGGATCTAGGGGGAGGACTGGATCACTCTAGGGAAAAGAAATATAATAGAAAGTTATAGATGGATGGGGGAGGCTAGAACGGGATAATCAGATGGGCAGGGGGAAGGAAGGGAGGGAGGGAATACAGGGAGGAGCTAAAACTAACAGCCAGTTGAGGGGTTGTATGAAAACCCATCACAGTAGAAGCTTCATATATATGCAATCTAAATTGAATTGCCTAATCAAAGGGGAAACAGAAACCCAGTTGGATATCTCTTATCACAAAATGAAACTTCCAGTGTCAGGAAGAGTTTCATGTAATCTCATTGTTGGCCAAGGGGGCCCCATGGGAATCTCCAGACAATATAGGCTCATGCCAAGGCTATTGGTTGCTCTCCATAAACAGCTGGCAATACCCTATTGCTGAAGGCAACACCTACACAACTCATTGGATAGGAGAAATGGAGCTGGTGCCTACATAGAGCCTTCATACCTACTGACTAATGTACACAGTACTGGAAGGTACTCAGTACTCTACCAAAGGGGAAAAGTAAACTCCAACCCAGCTACAAATTCTTAAGTCTGCAATGGTGATCTGGATGCTTGATGTGGCACAAATCTTGTGAGACTAATCAACCGATACCTATTGGATTTAATTAAGGTGTGCTGAACCCATCGCTGATATTGCTCAAGTGTCCAGGAACCAGAGACTAGATAGGTCACGGACCTACGGGCAAACCAAATACTATTGTTTTGCTAATGAAACAGCAATAAGATGACTTCTAATGACATTCTGCTATACTCATAGAAGAGTGCCTTGCCCAGTTATCATCAAAGAAGCTTTCTCCTACGATAGATAGAGAGAAATACAGGGACCCACATCTGGACAAGGTGCAGAGAGTGAGAAACCATGGGACACTCAGTCCTAAATGGGGTGTCTCCATCAATTCCCGCCCCTCACAGCTCAGGGAGCCCTGAGGAAGAGGAGGAGGAAAGAGTGTAAGCGCCAGAGAAGAAGAGAATACAGAGACTACCAAGGAAAGAAAGATATTCTAAACATAGCAGGATCAATGCACATAGGAGCTCACAGAGACTGTGGCAGCCTGCTCAGGGCCTGCACAGGTCTGGGCTCAATGGGGCCCTGGTGCTGAGAGGAGACGTGAACATCTGCCCCCATCGCAAACCCAGAAACTATCTCCAATTGATAACCATCCACAAATGAAAAATCAATTTTCTTCAATGGAGTCTCACTGGAGACACAAACTACTCTTAAGGTCAGGCCCCATGCCAAGCAGTAGATATCCAACACAAAATGAACTCAAGGATACTTTTAGAGGTTTGTTTGTTTGTGTTTGTTTATTTGTTTAGTCTGAGCATGCTTTGCCTGGGATCCCCCCCTTACCCTATAGCTCTCTGATTTTGTGTTTTTCAGGGATTTCTGTTCATGATAGTGTTCATGTCTATGCATCTATGCATGTTTCTTGTGATTTTTCTTTGGCTCTTTGTTTTCTTATTTGTTTGTTATGTCTTATTCAGGTTGATTTGTTTGTTTTTAATCTCATTTTATTATTTTATTTTTTCTTTCTGGTTCTGGGTCACTTCTTTCCTTTTTTTGGGGGTTATATGTCTGTTTGTTTTCTAAAGAAACAATGCAAGAAAGGATATGGATTTGGGTGGACAGGGTGACAGAGAGGATCTAGAAGAAAATGGGAGAAGGGTAACTGTAACCAGAATATATTGTATGGAAAAAGGTTATATTCAATCGAAATAAATTTAAAATTATACATAAAAGAATTTATTGTCCATTATGAGGAACAGACTAATGAAAGCTAAAAACTTTGAGGTTACATGTAGAAGGAGAGAATGATCCAACAGAAACAACAAGAAAACTATTTCCCTTTACTCCTAGTCCATGAGTGGCCCCAAGATGACCAAGCCTCTATTCCTGAACTAGAAAAGGTATATTATGGGAAATTAGACCAACACAAGGGACCTCATTGTAGAAAACCAAATCATGCAAGGCTGCACCAAATAATTAAAAATAAATTGTCTACACTTAAGAATGGCATTCGGGCAAAGCAAGGCTTTCTTGTTTCTGCAGGGACAGGAACTCCAGGTGCTGCGTGCTTCAGTTACATAATTCAAGTTGGATGCATGGGGAAATCTTTATCAGCAATGCTACCTTTAGGATGACCACTGAGTGCCCTCCTCAGTAACACCACCTTTATTTCTCTTGAATGATCCTTAGTAGATCGTGTGAACACATGCAGCGTGTGGTCATTAAGAGTCATGCAGAGTAGAGCTAGTTATTTGCGGACCAGGTCAGTGAACTATAGAGACAAAGGGGAGGTGGCTGTAACAACAGCAAAACAAAAAAATAGTCTGCCCTCGATGTAATTTCACAGAAGCCAAACGACCCCCCAAAAATCGCATTTCAGCATGTAACCCCTCCCAAGCATCTAGCAATTCGCTGTTTAAAATGCATTGTGCTCACTTCCCCCCCAGAGGGACCACATAAGGAGTTGTGTCACTGCCCCTGTTTCTCTAGGAGAAAGCAGAGACGCCGCAAAGCTAGTAACAGAACGGCTGTACTTGTGACTCCAGACATTGGATGCCAGACCTTCTGACAGCGTAGAACTCACCTGCCGTCAGATCAGTCACAGCCCACGGTTCTGCCTGCATCATTCCTTGCTCAGCGTCTGGAGCACAGAGTCTGGGTTCCAGCAGAGAATGATTGCTGGATAATAAAGGTCACTCATCTGAGGGCTACAAGCCTTAGTCAGTGGTTCTCAACCTCCCCGATGATGCAGCCGTTCAGCACAGTTCCTCGGGTCGTGGTGACCTCCAACCGCAAAATTATTTTTGTTGCTACCCTGTAACTGCAATTTTGCTGCTGTTCCGAATCGTTCCCGTGGTCTTGGGTGACCCTTGTAAAAGGGGCCATTCGATTCCCGAGGGGGTCACAACCCAAAAGCTGAGAACCATTGACTTAGGATATGATCAGCATCCTGTCCCAACTACACTTGCTTAAAACCTCCAAGAAACGACGGGATGTGTGGTGTCTTGGAAAAAGTTGGTCGTGGGTTCTGGACCTTTGTTTTTCTTAAGGAAGGTATTCCAACTCCACCATTACTGTACTGGGTGAGGAAAATCCCAAGCTTCTTATAGGGTATGAGATCCAGTGCATGAAAAAATGCGCACTCCTAATGAGACAGATGCATTCTGAAAAAAAGAAGTCACCCTAGCATAGTTTAGGGGAGTACTTACTAATAATCATAAAGAAGAACTGCCTCTGTGCCCTTGACTGAAGGCGGTACAGCCAGTAACTTTCTAAGAGAATGGGCGATTAATATCAGAAAACCAGAACCTTGGTGTGTTGTCTCACTAACCAGCAAGTAGCCTCCCGCTGGGAAATACTGCTAAAATGAAATGACAAACACAGCTAAGGAGAATCACTTAATTTCTGTGGTGAATAGACCCTGTGTGGTGCACTGTCTGTGCTGCCGACAGCGGTTTTCTCTCCCCCTTGTGGCCACTCAAGAACATTGCAGCTTCTGCCCTTCAAATACAATTGTTCCATCAAGGCAAACTCAGTTCTTGCCCTAGTTTTAGTTTTTTTTAAAAAAAGTTACCTTCTCCTGAAGCAAATCATTTTTCAATATGATTTTAATTTTCTGTTTCTAAACTTCTCCCAAATTAATATGCTCTAGGTGTTCACATATGTTGTGCTACAGTAGATTTCGGATCTTAGTATACAATAGCTTTGCTTTCATCAGTTACACATATGCACTGTATCTAAATCACGTCTCATTAAGTTTATATCTTCTAAAAATAAATAAATAATTATTATAGAATTAACCCCAAAACCTTCTAAAACTGGCGTCACGTGTTTCTGGCTAGCAAGAAACTGCAAAGAAATTGTGTGCCTGAAGCAGCCATGACTTCTCTCACTCAAACATCATCTTCTAAAGAAAACATTGACAGGTAAGCATGCCTTTATAACTAATAGGAGCAACCCATTCAATATTTCAACAGAATATTGAAATTCAGTCCTCTTCAGGGCAAGTCTCTGAGGGAGGCAAGAAGGTGATTCAATTCAACATATCTTAGTAGCTGGTATTGACTCAAGCTCTGCGAGTCTGACCCCAAGTAGCTTGTTTTAGGAGTACTTAATCTGATGAAATTAGATTTAGGTACAATTTGGTAAGATTTTCCTGGTGATAAACAACTCGTTCCCATGGGCTCAATAAAGCTTAGACATGACTACATCAAAGTCTTTGTGAAGTACATGTGACAACTTCTATAAAAAAATGGGTTCTATAGGTTGAATACATGTGACACTTTCCATAATAAAGGTTTCTATAGATTGACATTCTTACAATCAAGGGTTTGGGGGAGGATCCTCTGTGGTCTCAGTCACACAGTGTAAATATCACTAGGCTATTTAACCTCTTCCGTTCCCGGCCTTCTAGGCTAAAAGCAGGTTACACATCTCCCCTCCCCCCCATTGAAAGGACTACTCTTTCTGGGTTCCCCTACCGCCTATCTATGAGCACAAGGACCTCCTCCATCTGGAGTTTGCATACATTAGTGACCTTTCCTTGGAGAAAGGAAGTAATATAAAATCATGAGATCTTTCATGGAACCACAGTAAAGGCTACCTTTCCATTTGGCTTAGCTTACACACAAAAAGGACACTTGGCCAGATGCAACCTCCACTTGAGCCAAAAAACAAAGTAACTTCACCCTCAGGATAACATGGAGTGTGTATTATGTTCTTTGTTACAACAAAATACTAGAGGTGGCTACTTCACAAAGGTTAATTGGTACGTGGTAAACAGTTCTGAAGACGCAGGGTCAAAGTGCCAAATCTTGAAATGACCTTCTTCATGTCTACATATACAGGACAAAAGACAAGGAATACACAGTGTGTGTGTGTGTGTGTGTGTGTGTGTGTGTGTGTGTGTATTCTCTTTCCTTCTTCGAAGCTATTAAGACTCAATAACGGGGAGTTTATCCTAATAATTTATCTAATCCTAATCATTCCCCAAAGGTCCCATGTCTCAACACTACAGTTAAACTGAGCTTCTCCATTTTCATCTCTAACACTAGGTATTAATGTCAACACACAAAGCCTTGAAGACATTCGAGCCATGTCCAAAGCAGAGCAAAGTGGTACAAATTATTGAGTTATGACAGCTTCCCTTAGACAAAACTCTAGTAAGATTAAGTCAACATATTATAGAGACATTGTATAGCAATGATTATTGAAGCACTGTTCACAATAGGTAGGCCTTAGGACCGACCTAGTTCTCCAACAACTGGGGAACAAATAACCACAATGCAGTAGACATAGACATGAGATTTATTTTGGCCATAGAAAGGAATGAAAATATGTTATTTGCAGGAAAGTGAATGTAACAGGAGATGCTAAGCAAATCAGAAGCCAGACTCAAGAAGACAAACATAGCATGGTTTTGCTCATTTTTGGTTCCTAGGTTTTATATCGTTACATAAAATTATGCATGCATATAGGGCCTATCAACTTGAGGGAAAAAGCAGGATAATGAAACCACGAAACAGACAGAACTGCTTAAAACTTTAATTTTGTTCTGTGAAATACACTTGGAAGGAGAAAATGTACTCTTACAAGCATTGTCTTGGTTTCTACCCAAGTTATGATCTTATAACTAAACCATCCAATATTATTTCTTTTATCATAAAATATATCATGCTCACAAGAAATGTACCGAAAGCAAAAATATAAAACTTAAATAAAAATTTAAAGCGAATCACACTAGATTAGGAGATTATAACCAATAACCAGATACCAGCACTAGCAACACTACTACATCCCTTCAAGATTTAGGACCCCCCCCCCGCAACCAGGTAGACCACTACCAACTTCGTTAGTGAACAAAGATATAGCTAATTTTCAGTTGTGCCTAATATTCCACAAATGTAGTACCCTCAACTATTCCTTGTTATTGATAGATACTTTATCGTTTTATTTAGGGACATTTTGCTGTTGTCTATATGTAACAGTTTCTCTGATGTACACTGTAAATAAACTGATGTGTCGTAAACATATGAAGCACATAAACACACAAACCTTCAACTCTGATAAAGGCAGCTTTTAGAGGAATTGTATCCCTCTGGACATGTAAGTTCTCATTGCTCTGGACTAATGAACAGAGTCTCATTAGATGCCCCTTGTTGCCAGTGTGATGGCAACATAGCAGTTTGCCATTGCTTCAGTTTATTTACTTGGTTCTGAGTGAGGTCGGTGTTTGAAGTGTGTCTTATGTGATTACTGGATCCTCTGGCATTATTTTTCTTCCATTTGCAACAATATTTTAGGCATGATTGTGACCGTTTCTGTGTTGCCATGTGCCCTGAGCTCATGTCTATTACTTTCCTTAGACAGTTATTTAGTAAAGACAATCTCTTCTTAGATTTAATGTAATGGGTGAAATCAACATTTTCTGTATGGCCGGCACTACTCATGTCAGGAGTGAAAGAAGATTATTTATCCAATTTTCTTTGTGAAATTTTATATTGGAAAGTCACTCAAGGGCCCCATCCCTGGAAGACACTAGTTCTCCCTCTCAGAAGTCATTAGTTGTCTATAGTTTTGTCTAGGGGTCTGTCTTAAAACTATACACACACATAAACAACAAAAATAGACTCAGTGATTATGTTTGTATACTTGTGATCTCTCTAAACATGTGTGTATATATAATAAATATATATAATATAATATATAATAAAGAAAAAGAGGCAGTCAACTTGAGAGTAGGGACATGGGAGAGGCTGAGGGAAAAAAGGGGGAGGGAGAATTGTGTGATTATGTTTTAATTTAAGATGTATTTCTAAAAGAAATTTCATATTATCTTCTAAGAGTTTTATGATGTTTCTGTAAAGTGTACATTTTCCCTCAAGTTTTGTGGTCTTGTGAACTAGGAACGCAATAGCAGTTCTGAGTTCAGGTTGAGCCCATTGGGAAGTAGGTTCTTCCTCATTCATTTTCATGCTCAAGAGTCTGTGTGTGTGAGGATGTCTTTGGAGCCTGTCTTTGCTATTTATTTCTTTATTTCTCTGTCATGATACCTTATTGTACTATCTTTTATAATAAATCTCAGTATTTATTATACTTTAGTTTTCTTTAAAAATGCTCAACAATCCCCATTTCTGAGGTCCCATTCAGCATCCCTCACTGGCTTCCACTAAAGCAACTGTGGATAGCAACAGCGAGCCTTTCAGAATTTTCACCCAAATTAATTTCTTCAGGCCATAAATCAATACACAGAGAGAGCTGAGTTTTTAAAAACCAGTTCCCCGCTTATACCTCCACTTTAGCGTTTTTGATACTTTCACAGTTTTCATTACCGATCTGTGGATTTTCCCAGATAAGTACATGATGTTTTTCTAGATTCTTACTTCTTTTTTTCTTTTGACTCATACGTATTTAGCTACACTAATGAAGACTTTGTTCTCCGAATTTTGCAATCCTCCTTTTTGAAATTTGTCTTTAAGTTTCCACTTATTCTATGTTGCACATGCTCCACTTCATACACCCTGTACTGCTTTCCGCTGCCTCTGCTTCACACACACACACACACACACACACACACACACACATACACACACACACACACACACACTTTCGTGTTATGGTTACACACTGCCTAGCCCGTAACTTCATTTTATGGATACATACACACTGCCTAGCCTGTAACTTCATTTTCAATCTGTGGATGGCTTTATCTCAGCAGACAGATGCTTTAGAAATGAAGAAATAGTCTTTCTCAGGGGAAGCAAAAGATAAGAGAATTCATTCCATCACGCCAGTCCCCCAAGATGTGTTCAAGACAAAGCACTATGCAAGGCTAGAGGCAGAAGACAGTAGCTATCGTCATGAAAGCAGACGTGAAGATAGTTCTCCCTGGTAGAGCAGATACACACAAGAGAAAGAGAGTCAAACTCTTCACCAGTAAAGAAACCACCAAACGGAAGGGATGGATGTGTGAAACAACTGAAATGACAGGGAAAGCCCTTCTCTATCAACAAAAAGCATGGATGTAAAAAGACTTAGAGGGAATTAGTTTAAAGCAAGGCCCAATGTTGTGTTCCTGAAAAGAAATCCTCTTCACTGGTAAAGGCATACGTAGGTAGAAAATGAGGATTTACCATGGAGAAAACTAAAAGCAAGAAGGGGTGGGTAATTACAGCTGATAAAATTGCTTTTAAGTTAAAAATTATTCACTGTGTGTTAATCAAGATCAATTGTCTGACAGGAAATTGCCATTGTGGACATAAATGTGCCTAATACCAAACACACAATTGTGTATTTCAAAAATTCTTAGACCCAAATGGAGAGAGAGACTCTAATACAATAACATCTGAGGGCTTTGATTCTCTACTTTATCAGGGAAGATTATTTGAACAAAATATAATAAATATTTTTAGAAGGAAAGAAATAGAAAAACCTGTGCATACATAAATAAAATTAAGACTTAAAATACAAAATATTAATCTTATTAAAAGATTTTTAATGAAAAATATAAAACCAACAGATATCTTTACAGACTAATCAGGCAAAAAAAGAGGTGATTCAAATAAATAAAAGCAGAGGTTAAACGGAAACATTATAGTTGGTACCAAGAAATAGAAGACTCATAAGAGACTATCATGAGCAATCATGTGCCGTTTAAAGGTTAGAAAACATAGATAAATTCATGAGCTGACGTGATCCCCTGCATGAGCTATCGGTGCATCTGCTGAGACAAATTCCTGATAGAACAACTTAATGGGGAGAGGATTTCTTTTGGTTCACAGTTTCAGAGAAAGCAGTTAATCACGAGGGAAAAGCTTGCTGGAATTCATGCCAGTAGCAGCAAACATCTGAGGCTCTTCACGCCTCAGCAGACCAGAAGGCAGACACATCTTGGGCCAGAACCTTGTCAGGAAATAGCTGTCAGAGTAACACAGTTCCTGAAGCTGGGCTCCATCCACCTCCTAAAGGTTCCACGGCCTTTCAAAGCAGCAGCACTAGGTGGAGACCAAGAGTTCAGATATGTGAGCCAGTGGGTAAACGCTTTATATCCAAACGGTATCTACCAAAACTGAATCATGAATAAAGACTCGCTAAATACAGAACGGTTCAATAACAAATGCTAACTTGAATAAGCTTCTGGACAAAGGAAAGCTCAGCGTTGATAGCGACACTACCCAACTTCGTCAAACTTCCAGTGGGATACATTACGTATACAAAGTAAGGGGCTTCGTTATGAAGCTCACATACACGCCCTTGATGTACTTTAATCATATTCTCTTATTGCTTTTCTTCCTCTTCTCCTCTCTCTTGCTCTTATTTTTTTTTGTTAATCTCACCTTCCCTCTTCCAATTCCCCCTTCTCCTTCAACATCCTAATAGCCCCACCCTTTCTTCCCACCCTTCTCTCCCCTACCAGATTTGTCTCCATCGGAGTGGTTCATTTCCTCTCACACAATGGTTCCGCTTTCATTCATTTCCCTAAAAGCGGCACAATTGCATCCATTTTATAGCTAAGTAAGAGTTCTCTGTGTAGATATAGCACATTTCCTGTATTCAGTTATCCATTGATGGGCACTGGGCGATTTCATAATTTGAGCACTACGAATATTCCAGCAATGAAGGTGAATATGCAAATATCTCCATAATAAGCTGACTTCAGTTCTTTGGTGTATATAAAGAAGAGATAACTCCAATTCTTCCCAAACTGTCCCAAAGAAATGAGAGGGATATCACCCTTCCAAACCCCTTTTATCTACCCCAAATTATTGTGATACTTAAATGAAATAAGAACACAGCAACAAACACTAACTATACACTAATATCCCTGAAAAACAACACAACTAATAATTGGATTTAATATCGCATCAAAACTATATACTTATGTATTCCAAGAATGCAAGGCAAATTCAAAATACACCAATTAACAGATGTATTTTATTACACTAACATAAGGAATGACAAAAGCCTCACAATTGAATACAGGAAAATAAATGGATAAGATTCTTATCACTGGACATGACGTGGGTACACAGGAAAACCAAATAAGATTGTTCTGGTAAAGGAACAGAGCAATAAAATGAATGCTGACATCATGTTGCTGTACTCATAGGACAGTACTTCACTCAGCCATCATCAGAGAAAGCGTCTTCTCAAAGAAGATGGGAGCTAACACAGAGACTCACAACTGGGCAGTGTGCGAAGAGTGAGAGACTTGGGAGCACCCAATCCTAAACGGGATTTCTTCATCAAACTTTCCCTCAGGAATCAGAGAGCAACATGGGAGAGGAGGTGGCAAGATTTAAGAGCCAGAGGTGATGGATGACTCCAAAGAAACCTTGCCTTCCAGACACAATAGGGCTGGTGCAGAAGCTCTTATAAACTCACAGAGACTGTGCCAATACACCCAGGGCCCGCACAGGGTCAAGCCAGACAGGGTCCCAGCACTGAGCCGAGGAAGTGTACAGGGACTCCCAGCCCTAACCAAGAAGCTATCTGCAACGGATACCCACTGGCCAAGGGAAAAATCAGTTTTCTCCAATGGAGTCTCACAGGGTGTATTAACCATACTTCACTGTTGGAACAGAATTCGGTACTCAGCATCTGATTCAGACCATCAACAACTTACCTGTAGCGCCAGGTCCAGAGAATCTAACAGCCTCTTCTGGCCTCCACAGTCACCCACAAACACATGTGCACATGCTCACACAGACATACAGGTATATAAAAGTAGAAATCTTTTTTAAAGAAAGAAATGCTGTTATGCATCCCCAAAGTGGGTAGAATTATTGTGTGCCAGTTAAAATTAGAGCATAGCTTTTATTTCTGTTCTCAAGAGGAAATCTTTGGCCTTTTCGCCATTTAACTACTCTGCTTAACTGAGATTCTACACATACCTGCTATCAGATGTGGAAAGCTTGCACTTATTCTCTACGAGATTTCTGGAATCTAACAAAAAGCGTTTGTTCAACATCTGAAACAATCATGTATATTTTTATCTACTAAACAGGCGGAGGTAGCAATGTGTTTTCAGGTGCCAAACTAATATTCAGTTCCAATTAGTGTTAACCTAATTAGGCATATGTATTATGATCTATATAAATTATTGTTTACAGCTGCAACGCCGCTCTATGGGACTCTGTGATCTTAATATTTACAGGTTAGACAGACCTGTAATTATCATTTAGTGTTCTGACGGTGATTTGACGTCAAGCTTATATCCTTCTTCATAAAATAAGTTATATGGTGTTCCTCACTTTACCTTATTAGGAGTGCTTCATGACTTTTACAATTATCTGTTCTTTGAAATTTTCAGATAGCTCACAAGACACGGTCTGGACTTCTCTTTAGGATAGGTTTTATTTTCATATGAGTTAACATTGTCAGTTCAGCTTTGGAAGTCATGTACTAAGCGATTGTCTGAATTTCCAAATGCATGGGTCTAAAGTTCCTTGCAGTGTCCCCGTGCTATTATGATGCCATTGCTGTACCATCTCCTGCTCTGTTCCCTTTTCAACTGTAATGGGCGTTTTGCTTTCTCACGTCCCCTTTTTCCTTCGTAAAGATTTGTTATCTCAGATAACTCATCTGATGCTTGTTTTTTTCTGCTTTCCCCTTAAACCGTCTGCTCTCATCGGTTTCTGCTTTGTGGGAGCGCTGAGATTGCATTGGCATTTTGTAAGTGCTTTAGATGGTGTCTACCTTAATCTGTTTTCGATCTCTGTCTCTCTCTTTTTTTTTAAAGTGTGCATTTTCCTCTTCACCTATCTTTTGCCCGAAAAAACTTATCCTGTATTCTGTTTCCCTTGAGCTACACAGTAAGAGGTCTTTTTGGTAGGAAAGGACCGCTGGAAAAATCTTCTTGTTGTGGCTGTGAATTATAAAGTGTGGGCTGGAGAGGTGGCCCAGCAGTTCATACATTTGCCCTCCAAGTGGGTGGGCATAGCAGTTCCTACAGTGCTCCTAAGACACCTGCAGATCCCATGTCAGGGTCAGATGGGCAGCTCCTATAATGCTTCCTAAGGCACCTATGCAGATTTCATGCCAGGTAGGCACTGCAGCTCCTGTAGTGCCTCATAAGGCACAAACACAAGGAATGCCCAAACTACGTTAGCCAGACTAGCTCATTGAGGGACCCTGAAATTATGCATAGGTTGGGAGATCAATTGAGGAAGGTTCCCAGAGTCAACCTGTGATGTTGACATGCACACACACCTGTCCATGTACACCCTACAAAAGCATATGCAAACAGGTATGCCCGCGGGAATAGGTACCCCACACATGAAAAATAAAAAAATATGATAAAAATAATGAATTAAGATAAAAATGGCCCAAATTTAAATTAGGCATGTTCTCATAACTCATTAAAATGTGTCCTCCATTTTGTACAAAACACTGAGTATTGTACAAGTAGCAAAAAAAATGAATTCAACAAATTAGGTAGTAGGCTCATTGGGTCAACGCTTTGGTGACTTGATTCTAGCGAAAGGATATTTGACCTGTTGTCTTCTGGTGAGTTAATTCTCATGGATGAATCAGTACTCATCCTGGGAATCTTAGAGGGGTCACAATGAAGCTGCCCAAGACCTATACCCATACATTGTTCTGTGCCTCTCACCACAGTGACAGTCACCCAGCTCACAATTCCCCAGTGGGTCCCATCTGGCTAAGTAGTGATATTCCAGTTTCCTAAAGAACGGGCCTTCTGAGGAAATTCTTCAAGGGGATTTGACCACAGTTGACTACAGATCTCACTGCTCTCGTTCATATTTTTAAAGCCCTTGCCTCACTCAGGCATCATGGTCTATGATATTTATGCTACTTACCCATTGTCCTAGTTTTACTTAGCAGCTTAGGAGCAGAAAGGTCTTTGTTTCTCTCACTGGTTCAGGCTGCAGTCCAGTGAGGAAGCCAAAGTACCAGGAGCTTGAACAGTTAATCACATCTACGGTCAAGAGCCGAGAGAGAACCAACGCATGCTTGCTAACTGGCTCATTTTCTATGTTCTTTACCAGCTCAGGACGCACAGTCTGAGGGCTGGTGCTACCTACAGTGCTCTAAACATTCCAGTTTCAATTAACTTCATTAAGACAATCCTCCATTGACAAAGCCACGGACCAACCCAACGGACATGATTCTTTACTGAGACTCTCCCCGGATGATTCACAGTTGTGTCAAGCTGACGATTAAAGCTAATACTCCTGGCTTGCTCCTGAAGATTACGGGAGCTTTGCGAGACCCTACCCCCTCTTGATTACCATAAGGAAAGACTAACTTACAGAGGAAAGAGCTGATTCCTGGAGACAGAGCTAGCTACTGTTGCAACTGAAGAGACTGGAAGATCTCAGAGTTCAGGTCACGTCAACAAGGGTAATAGACACAGACTCCCTCAAGAAATGACTCACAAACTCAAGAAGTACAGACTTAGTGTCTCTTAGATGTTTACAGACATCTCCAATCCAAGCACCACCCTTCCAAGAGGAAGCAGGAAAAAGGATGCTCCTGAAAAGTGATCATACCTCCTTTCTTATGTACAGAATCTCCAGATCATCCACCCTAAGCCCACACAGACATCTCTTCTCCTCAGGAGACCCAAGCTACAGTCAGAAGACATCCAGGTGAGTGATGTGGCCCTTGCTCAAATATTAAGTCTCTGCTGTGTAGGCATGAAAGGAAGGTAGTATTACCAACATCCTTTCTTTGAATTTTAGAGTTGAAAACTGTACCTTGGACTTGCAGTTACACTACGGTTTATTATGTTCTCTGTTGCTATACAAAAATAAAAAGTGCCCTAAAAAGTGTGGTTTATAAAGAAAATAAGCTAATTTGGGTTCATAGATCTGGAGGCTGCAGAGTCCAAGACCCAGCAGCCACAGTGGTAAGGGTCTTTGTGTTATATTACCTCATACTGGAAAGAGGGAAGGTCACCCCAGCCCATGTAGGGGGAAAAGTATGAGGAGAAGCCTCACTTTATTCAAATCCATCCTCTCAGGGGTCATCCAGACCCTAGAGAGAATGCTTCATTCCTGCAAGAACAAACCAGGTTCCTAGAAAAAGGCATGAATCCCTCTTGAAGAGCCAATCGCCTGTTAAAGACTCATCACTTTTCACTAATATTACATTAGCAACCAATTTCAACAAGTTGGGGGGGGTGGCAGGAACATACTCAAACCCTAGCACACAGGAAGATGACGTGGCCTTGGGCCCTTGTATTAGTAAAAGGCGTACGTGTTGGGCTTGGACTCTGTTGATAAGATGTGTGGCTTGCACGCATGAATCCCTGGTTTGATCTTCAGCACTGCAGGGGGTGGGGATTGGATGTAGAGCTATACGTCTGCAATGTCAGGTCTCGGGAAGCAAAGGAGGGAGGATCGGAAGTCCAAGACCATCATCAGTTATTGAGTTGAGGCCAACCTGGGTTAGAGAGCTTGCTGTAAAAAGAGAGACAGACAGACAGACAGAGAGAGAGAGAGACAGAGACAGAGAGAGACACAGAGAGAGAGAGAGAGAGAGAGAGAGAGAGAGAGAGAGAGGGAGAGAGAGAGAAGGGAAGGGAGGAGGAAGGGAAGGGAAGGGAAGAGGAAGGGACAAGAAGGGAAGGGAAGAGAGGAGAGGAGAGGAGAGGAGAGGAGAGGAGAGGAGAGGAGAGGAGAAGGGAGGAGAGGGGAGGGGAGGGGAAGGGAGAGGAAGGGAAGGAGAGGAGAGGAGAAGGGAAGGGAAGGGAAAGGGAGGGGAGGGGAGGGGAAGGGAAGAGGCAGTGTCCATATGGAAACCAGAGGACAGCTCTTGACAGTCACTTCTCTCCACCATGTAGGCTCTGGGTACCACACTCAGGTTGGCAGGCCTAATGGTAAGCACCTTAACTCAGTGAGCCATCTTGCCCACCCTGCTACCTAAATTTTGAATAGGAATTTCTGCTATCCATACCCTTTCATCCAAGACCCCTTACTTACACATGCTGAAGCTAGCAGATTCCGTAGAACATCTGCCCTTTGCATGGCCTCCTGTCCCTTATCATTAGGTGGGGTGGCAGCATGCTTCTCTCTCCTCAGTTCTGGACTGATTCTACCACCTAGAATTTCTGATGAGATCTCCTGTGACCTGAGGAGCCAAACAACGTCCTTCCACCTTCAGGCAAAGAAACTAGATGGGTTTTTAAACCTCTCTCTGAATACTTACCCTTGCTACTGAAATGACGTTCAGTGTTACCAGTACTCCGTCTAGAGTTTACTGATTGAAACTGTCTAATTCTGGACTGGGAAGATGGCTCAGCAGTTAAGAGTACTTAACCTGCTCTTCCAGAGGCTCCAGGTTCAATTCCCAGCACACACATGGCAGCTCCCAACTGCCTGTAATTCCACGATCTGACACCCTTACACAGACATACGCGCAGGCAAAACTTCAATGCACGGAAAATAAAAATAAACAAATTGGTGTTTTTTTAAAGAAACTATCCATTTCTTTGTCCAAGTGTAAAGGCCTCTTTGCACATGTCTCTGGCTACCTCAATAACAGACGAAAGAACCCATGTGGTAAGCAAAGTATCGGCTAATCTGCAGCCACACATGGAGCACACAGAGGGTAGCGTGCTTCGCCTGTTCTTTCGGAAATTTGCGTGGGGTGAGCAGGTCTTTCAACTGTCTGAAAACCGGTCACCTACTCCAGCTGACAGGCTGAGCCTGTGCTGAAATGGAAGGGGCCTGCCTAGCCTTCCTGCTTTTCACGATGAACGCAGCTCTCCTCCCGTGCTTCAACATCCTTGCGGGCTGGAAAGGCGCCATGCAATAAGGCTGCGCAGTCAGCTGGGGAAGCCTCTCAGTGCTGTGCGGATGAGAAAGAAACTCAAAGCAGTAAATTCGACAACTCCACAGCAGTGGCTCTCCACCTTCTCAGTGCTGTGACCCTTTAATACCCTTCATGGTGTGGTGGGACCCCCCCAGCCACAAAACTATTTCACTCCTCCTTCATAACTGTAATTTTGCTACTGTTATGAATCGTAATATAAATACTTTTAGAGATGGAGGTTTGACAAAAGGTGGAGACCTGCAGGTTGAGAACCACAGTTAAAAAGGCTTTTCTCTTCTAATAGATTTATTTAGGAGACATTAGGTCACACGAGGGGAATTTAGGCTAAGGAGCATCACCTCCTAAATGCCCCAAGATAGTCTGCTAACCAGGCCTGTTAGAGATAAGAAGTTTAGGATGGACATGGTTATTCGCCTACCATTAGGCTCCATGCCCATAACGAAGAAACAGCCCTGACTTACCAAGCAGCCATTTTGCCCATCCCCAAAGTCATACCTCTAAGGGCAGCTCAAGGGGGCAGCACAGGGCCACAGCCATCATTAAGTCTAGTCTGCTATTAAGTTCCCTGTGCTCTAATCAGGAAAAACAGAACTCTGCCAATCGAGCAAGATGACCCTGGGTAACAACTCTCCGAAAAAGCAACACAGGTGTACTTAATAAAAACTCTGGCAGCAGCTTTGCTGTGTAAATCTGCTATCTGCCTAACCAGCCAGACTTACAGTCTCCTGGCTCTGTTTAAATTGCTCAAAGCGTTCAAAGTCCTGGGGCCAGGACGACAGAGATTTAAAGATGATAGTGTTTGGGAGAATGCACAAGCCTACATTGTATATGTTAGTAAAACCTTCTGTTCAAGCCTACCTCTTCTTTGGGCCTTAGCCCCAGCCAGCTAGGCACTGTAGCAAGGAGCTTTCCCTTCATCTCTAAGTGCGTGGAGGGATCTCTCACTGGGAAAGCATGCTGCTCCTGTAACAATACCTGCTCACAATCTGACTTCAAAATGAACCAGAGCCATGTTTTACATCTAAAGATCCTGCGCCCTGTGCTTTCCATGAATAAGTCTCTGTGCTCAGAATAAATGCAGAAGCTTTGTCACCTGGCTTCTCTTAGTAATTGAGTATTGGAAAACAGCAAGAACAGGGAGGAGAAAAATGGCCGACTAAAAATCTAAGTCTCATTTTTTAAAAATAGAGTCTTTATTGAGAATAGAATGGAATACAAAACTGTAATGCCATGGTGAGGAACACCCCAGACATCCATTTCCAACTGAAAGAAGGGTTCCAATTCTGCCAGGAGTGAGGCACCTTCTCTGGTTACATTTCTCTTGGGCTAACAAAGATCTTGACAAAAAGCAACTCAGGGGAGGAAGAGCTTATTTTAGTTCACAAATTCAGGTTACAGTCCATCGTTTCAGGGTGTTCACATGGGTAGGAGCTTAAGGATGTCACACCACATCCCCAGGAACAAAGAGAAATGAATGCATCGTGCTTACTGTTTGCTCGCTAAGGGCCAGCTAGCTTCTTCTACTCTCATACAGTCCAGGACCCAACACAGGGAGCGGTGCCTCCTTGGTTCTTTCCCCATCAATTAACAACAAGACGACCCCCAGGCAGTGGTGATGCACGCCTTTAATCCCAGCACTGGGGAGGCAGAGGCAGGTGGATCTCTGTGAGTTCCAGGACAGCCGGGGTTGTTACACAAAGAAACCCTATCTTGAAAAAGCAAAACAAAGAAACAAACAAAAGACAAACTAGACAACCACCCCCCAAGACATGCTCACAGGCCGACCCGATCAGGATAGTCCCTGAGTGAGATTCTTTTCCCAGGTAGATCTAGGTTGTCTCAACAGTAAAAACTCACCAGCAGTGAGGGTTTCTTACCAGGAGAGCTCATGTGACTATTGGTATAGTTCAAGCCTGATGTCTTAAGGTCCTGGAAGAGACTAGAGGCACCAATTACAAATGTTGATGATGGGGTGTTGGAAGTGGAGAAAAGAAGAGGGCAAACATGACTTTAAAATTGTGCTGCTCCCCATCATCCTGAGGGACTGGGGAGAGGGATAAAATGCAGGAGTCAGCTTATGATGCATGGATGTACCAGTCTCTAGAGAAATCAACCTCTGCATCAAACCTCTCAAGGTTGATGGTATCTTCTCTACACGGAAAGAAATACGTTCAAATGTTTGCTCTTTTGAGCAAGTAAAGATGAGCTCAGTTCCTCACAAATAAGAATCGGGGCTGATAACTGTAACGTGCTTTACAAAATAAAGGATCTGTGTGCACTAAAGAAGTCTGGGCCTGGTAAGCCATGGCGATCTTGTAGATAAAGGGTAGCTGTAATTACAGTGCCTGGTGGGCGACATGGAGCTAGAAGAGAGGGGGGCTAGGACAATGGAAGAGAGTCATGGGGCGCCTCTGGGTGGAAGTAAGGGAAGAGACAGCAAGAAATAACTTGAGTGATGAAAATACTTCCTAAGAGTGAAGCTCCGAGGAAGTCAGAGGAGGGGTAAGTACTCTAACTTCCTAAGCCTGAGGACAGGCTTTCTTGTGCAAGACTCTGTTAGAGAACGCTTATTGCTTTCATTCATTTAGTACCTGTTCATTGATTCACCATCCAGAGTCTCCGTGACCTCTGCAGCAGCTGGCAGAACCATGGCAACAACTCCTGATGCTGCTTTTGAGACCCTCATGAATGGAGTGACCAACTGGGATCTTCCCAAAGAATTCATTCCTAATGAACTCCTTCTTACTGGGGAGACCACCTTCCCGGTGATGGTGAATGACAAGGGACAGGTGCTCATTGCTGCCTCTTCCTATGGCCAAGGCCGCCTGGTGGTCATATCCCATGAGAGATACTTACTGCATGCTGGCTTGGCCCCATTTCTTTTCAATGCAGTGAGGTGGCTCTGTCCCTCCCCAGAGGCTCCCATCCTGGTGCATCCCTCCTTGGCATCACTAGTTAACATCCTAAGTGACTCTGGTCTCAAGGCCCTGGTTCAGCCTGAACCTGGGGAGACTCTGGGTGTTTACTGCACTGATGCCTACAACGACACCTTGACTGACAGGCTGGTCCAGTTTGTGAAGCGCGGCGGGGGCTTGCTCATTGGGGGCCAGGCCTACTATTGGGCCAGTCAACACGGCAGTGACAAGGTGCTGTCCAATTTTCCTGGGAACCACGTGACAAGTGTGGCCGGAGTGTACTTCACAGATGTTTGTGGGAGTAGAGATTCCTTTGAGGTCTCTAAAGAGATACCCAATCCCACCCTTTATGTCAAGTAAGTGATGTTTCCCTTTCTTTTTCAGTATCGGTCAAATTGCCCTACTTAAAAGGAGCTTTCAGCTGAACAGTGGATAAGTTAGTTATCACAGGGTGAAATAATTGTAAATACTAATGTAATTATCACCTGTGGTATTAGTTGCCTTAGTGTTCTGTTACTGTGAAGAGACACCATGGCCACGGCAACTCATAAAGGAAAACATTTAATCAGGGAGAGCTTACAGTTCAGAAGTTTAGTCTACTATCACCATGGTGGGAAGCATAGCAGCTGGATAAGGTTTCTACATCTAGACTGACAGGCAGTAGGAAGAGAGAGGGAGACTCTGGCCCTGGGGTTGAGCCTTTGAAATTGGAAAGCCCACCCCCACCCATTGTCACACTTGCTCCAACAAGGCCACATTTCCTAATAGTGACTACACTTCCTAGTGACCAAGCATTCAAATATATAAGTCTATGGGGGGCCATTCCTAAGCAAAACACCATAGCAGTTAAGAAACACTACCTTATGTTCTCTAGTACAGACTTGTTATTAAATACCTTGGAGTTGGGGGTATTTCGTTTTACTTGCTGTTGAGCCTCCTCATCACAAGTAATTATAAAGGAGTGGTTACAACTTGAAGGTGAGTACAGAGAAGGTCTACAAAATATATGAGAAAGAAATTATGTCTGTTCATGACTGGGGAGATGGTTGAGAAGGAAAAAGTACTTGCTAAGTAAGTGTGAGGGCCAGAATTAGATGTCCAGAACCCACAGAAATGCTAGGCTGGCATGGAGACCATACAATAATCAAGCATCTGGAAGGTAGAGACAAAGGATACCTGGAAGAAGCTGACTTTGTAGGCTACCTGAACTGGCAATCTCTGGGTTCAACTGAGAGATCCAACATCAATAGACAAAGAGAAGAGTGATCAAGGAAGACTTCTAAACACCAGACTCAGGTCGTCATGGGCATGCACACACACAAATTCTACATACAGATGTGAGTACACCCACAAGTAAGCAAGCATCGGAACACATGTTCCCCCCCACACAGAAAAATTTAAGAAAATTAATTATGTCTGTTTTGTTTATCATTGCTAATAATTTTTAGAACATTGTGCAAGACCTGGCATTGTGAGTAGGGACTAAACATGAATGAATGAATCAATCAGTCAATCAATCAACTGATTGATTGATCAAACACAATGTCAATGTATTCCAGGACTAGCAAGGAAAATATGACAAGAACAGACTGTGTAGCTTTACATTCAGGAACCTCTCTCCTGGAGTCAAGTAGGACCATCAGGAAAGGGTAACATCTGAGCTAAAAGTCATCTGAGAGTATGGTGAGACAGCTGGAGGTAACCCTGCAGCATCTTTTTCCATAGTAGAGCAGGGTTCTTCATAAAAACTATATAAAAATGGGACAGATAGCTAGTTTCCCTGGACTATGGGATTTGATCAACTGCCCAATGCTTTTCATTCCAAAAGGATTCCATTAAGAGTAACTACAGTGCTGGGTGGTGGTGGCACACACCTTTAGTCCCAGCACTTGAGAGGCTGAGACTGGTAGATCGCTGAGTTCAAGGCCAGCCTGGCCTACAGAGTGAGTTTCAGGGCAGCCAGGGATACACAGAGAAACCCTGTCAGAAAAAAAAGCAGGAGAGAGTAGCTACAGTATAATACAGAAGAGCAGAAGTTTAAGTTACTATCAATATTTGTTGTTAAAGTTCCCACATGAGTATCTACAGCTCATCACACACAATAAGTCTAATCAGGCGAAGGCCAGATTAAAAATATTTGTCAGGCATTGTCTTTTGAAATTGAAAACTGCCATTTTAAAAGGCCATGTTAACTTAGAGCAAAATATAGCCCATACTAGTGCTAGTACTTAATATCACAAGTTTCTGTTTAGTATATTGTCATTACAGAACTGAGAAGCTTTATTCATTTGTGTTTTCTGATTGCCAATGTGGAATTTTTTAAAATATTTATAAACAATCCATACTTCTTTCTTGAAATGTCTGCTCTTCAGTTTTTCTACTTAACTTTCAGTTTTTTCTTATTGATTACTAACTGTCCTTCCTGTATTATAGAAAACTGCTCGTATTTTTTACGTGTTGCAAATATTTCCTCCCACCTTTTGTTCAATAACCTGAAGATTCCGTTTGTTTTGTTTTGTGGTTTTTTGTTTTGTTTTGTGGTTTTTTGTTTTGTTTTGTTTTGTTTTTGGTGACACCCACACGCATGTATGCGCATATGTATATGTTAGTTCCCGTGATCTAGTTTTTCAGTTTTGTTCCTTCCTTTTTCCCCTTCCTCTCATCTTCCCTTTCCTCTCCTGCCCCCCAGTCTCCCTTTCCTTTCTGTCCATCCCCTTTATTTCCCCTTGTTATCCGCACATATTCGTTGTACAAAATGGTGGATTGCGTTATGATAGTGTTGCACATAAGTATCATAGAGGTTCCTCATGGTCCTCTTCCTAAGTAATCCCCCTTATACTTTCACATCAATTATTTTTTAATTCTCCACATGAGAGGAAATATGTAAAGTTTGTGAGCCCAGTTTACCTCCTTCAGCACAACCATTTCTGCTTTTCCAGTTTTCATCCACTTAAATTTATTTTGTTGTTGTTATTGTTTCTGTTATTTCCCAGTATTGGGTTTGCAAACCGAGGCCTTGCACATGTGTGGTGAGTGCCTCTACCGCCATGGCTCATGCCCAAAGATGGGCTGTTTACACACTCAATTTATTTGGTATCGTTAGGGATACAATGAAGAAACTTAAATATTGGAATAGGCAGGAGTTCTCTGGGAACTTCCACTAGGGTGATTTCTATGTGTATATCAAGTTTCACTGTGTGACAGGTAAAGGTCTTGTCATGTTAAAAGCTCCACGTTAAAAACTGATTTGAAGATGCATCAAAGTAAGATAAAAATGCCTCTCTTCTGTTCACTATTTTTTTTTCATTTGTTTCTTTTTCAAAATAGGGTTTTTTTCCGTGTAACAACCCCGGCTGCCCTAGAACTTTCTTTGTAGGTCAAGGATGGTCTCTGCGGTTCTCACAGAGATCTGCCTGCCTCTGCCTCACGAGTGCTATGATTGAAGGTAACGTAGAAGGCTTTGTGCCGAAAGCGCTGAGGTCCTGGACAATCTCTGCTGTCCTAACCTATACTCATCTCTCTTCACTGATGTGAGAACTGTCTCTTCCCAGGTGTGAAGATGAGATCAAGTATGACCAGCAGCAGCTCCTGGAAGGGATGTCTGTGATGGACATTGAGACACAGGCCGTCCCCTGCCAGCTGCTGGTACATGGGCAGCGGGCCTTTCCCTTGGGAGTAGACAATTCGTTCAACTGCTTCCTTGCAGCTGCCCGCTATGGCCATGGCCGTGTGGTGTTGGGGGGCCATGAGAGTTTGATGCTCAGTGAAGCGATGCTGCCATTTGTACTCAATGCTTTGCACTGGCTGATGGGGCCTCAGACAGGCAGGGTTGGGTTGGCTTCAAAAATGAAAGCACTGAAGTCTCTGCTACCAAACAGCAGCTTCCAGTGGAGTGAAACGGAACATCTGACTGGTGATTTGAGTGTCTTTTGCTGCTGCTCATTCACCAATATAGATCCCAAGAAGGTAGAGGAATTTGTTGCAGAAGGTGGAGGCTTGCTGATCGGGGCAGGGGCCCGGTTATGGGGTCACAAGAACCCAGACTCTGACTGTATGACTCAATACCCAAATAACATCACCCTTAAATGCTTTGGCCTTGGCATCACAAGCCAGGTAGTCAAAAAAGGTTCCTTTCCAGTCCCAAATCCTCAGGTGATAGACTACCACATCCGTAAAGCCCTGGCCCAATTTGAGTCCGCCGTCTACAGCCAGAATTGCATATTACAAGAGAGATGGCTAATGAAGCTTGTGAAAGACTGTTCCTACATGCTTCAAATGACACATCAGAGAATTTCTATCTATGACTCCGTGAAGGAACGTGCCCTAAAAGTCATCCAACATGAGGGCTTCCCAAGAGTGAGTGATGAACACCCAATCTTAAAAGGCAGCCCTCAGGCCTTTCTGCTTTTCCTGGCTTATGAATTATTCAAATCCGGAGTTGATGCATCCCAGCTACTTCCTCCTCCCTCCTTACTGCCTCCCACGGAATCTCCCATGGTTATTAAAATCAGCAGAGGTAAGGAATGGAGAGGGGACCCAGGGCATTCAGGACGAGAGAATTGGTTGGGCTGGCGGGGGTCAGAATTGCTACACATTGCTTTCTTTTGAAAAGTCCATTTTCTTTCTTTTTCTATGAACTTTCAAGAAGGGAATTTTAGGAACAAAGGCAGCTTGGGTGGTTAAAGGATGGTCTGGCGAGACCTGCAGCTCTGTTGGTGGGGTCGGGGATTCTGGGTGAAGGTGAAATCATGAATGCAAAGACTACAGATTTCCTTGTGATTCTCATCAGACAACCGCAGTTCCTGGGTGAGCACCGGACTCTACTTGCCTGAAGGTCAGGTTGCACAAATAACGCTTCCCACTGAAGCCACTAATGCCAATCTGAAGGTAAAGCATTGGGCTCCCTAGTAAGTGAATTTTTTGCCATGTCCATAGTACATTCCCTTCTAGTGATTTGTTTGTTTATTTGAGACAGGGCCTCTCTATGCAGCCCTGGCTATCCGGGAACTTGCTGTGTAGACCAGGCAGTCTCAACCTTACAGAGATCCTCCTGCCTCTCTTCAATAACATTTTAGATTTTCCCATCAACCTCACCAGGCATAGGGGTCAGAAAAGACCCTCCTTTTTACAGATCAAGACAGTAGTCACTGTAAAGCTGAATCTTGGTACATCATAGACGGCTACCTCTGTCACCTCCCCTTCTTGTACACGTACTGTCAAAGCTTCTCTCACTGTCTTTTTTCTTTCTTGACGTATCTGAAATCATATCAAAATGTTTTTACGAGCTTCAGGCCCATAAACCATTTGCACAGTGCTCACTTATGGAGACCCAAAGGAAATGGCAGAGACATAGGCAGTGTGCTCTCCGAGTCAATATTTACCCTGGAACTAATTTTATTTAAGTTATTTTGATCCCCAAACTCCACAGAGAACAAAGAGTGATTACAGACAAGTAAGAGTGCCCCAGAGAAAGTGCCTAAGTAGTAGAAATGCTCCACTTGTGAACATGACCCTGGTCATCCTAAGGTTCTCTTGCCACCTCTGCCAGGCCTCTTACATACATACACATTTCCATACACAGAAGAGGTGGTTCGGAACATTCTCATGTGATGACTTATGCCCGCTGTGATAGGTCCTCATTGGATGCCACACGGACAACATAGGCGAAGCAAAGACTTACTACCGTCCTCCTGTGATGACATACATATACCACTTAAATTCACCCCAGAAGAACATCTCCTGGCTCTATGGGGGGCTTCTCTACGTCACTGTTCCCAACAAGTACAATCGGGATGATGTGTCTGTCACCATCAGTGGAGCTGTGTCTGCTCCATACTTCAAGATAGGTGAGTAGGAGACCCGGCTTCATAATGGGCCCAGAGCAGAAGGAAAACAGGAGGGAGAGAAGGGAACCTGGCTTGAGAGACACCAGTGGAGGGTTTAGGGAAAGGTGAGTCACAAGACAGAAAGAAGGCTACGAAATTTGAATAACCTCTTCAAGGGGATGTAAAAGGAGGACAAGTAAAGACCAAAAAATGAGATTTATTACCAAGTTATCTATCTGTGTGACCCACAGTTGAAGGGCTACAGTTGAAATCCGGAAAACGTGGTATGTAATCTTTGTTTCCAGGTGAGACGACCCAGGAGGAATGGAAAGATCTTATCAAGTCCAGTGAAGCTCCCTGGGGAGAGCTAGCCACAGACAATATTATCCTGACGATCCCAACTGAATGCCTCAAGATGCTTCGGGACCCATACCCACTGCTCCAGCTCTGGGATGAGATCGTACAGGCTGTAGCTAAGCTGGCAGCTGTACCCTTCCCTTTTAAAAGGCCTGAGAGGGTGGTACTTGACAAGCAGATCTCACTTGGTAGGTACTCCATACGAGTGCTCTGAGAACTGACATAATTTTACAGAGATCAGTGGAGAACATAGTCCGTTACATATAATCTCAAAGATGCAAAGCGTTGCAGGATAGTGGGAGTGAGGAGTAATGTCTGTGGATTTTTCCTAAGTATTCTCATGGAAGATAATTAAGTGCAGTCAAAGTTGGGGAAGAGAAAAGACGTGAGACGTGTTCCAGCAGAGTCAAGAAGACTTGTTAATGCTGGATAAGACAGGAGAAATAATAATAGGTGTGTGTGGAGCAATGGGAAAACCAATTGCCATCCGCATACTTTCAAGATGATTCCTTAAGATTAAGCCTAAACTAGGGTGGGGAGAACCTTACTGTCTTCCCTAAGTGCTGGACACCTAGACACAAAACTTGCATGGACCACCCATCTGAAAATAGAGGAAATAGTGCGTGATGACAGTCAAACATTATATTCCACAACCCTACCCTTCACAGGGAAATGCAGGTGAGTGTCAAATTCTGTCCAATAAAAAGAGAAGAAAGCCTGGTGGGCTGCAAATAAGCTTAGGTGGTGGGTAGAGCCAGAGTGAGCTTACTCGGTGTATCCCAGGGCTTCTGGGACGGTGCGGGTGTAGCCTACAAAACGCCATGACCCATGTCACTTCATAGCTTACTCCCCGTTACTTCCCTCAGGTTATCTTCACTCCGGATACCCCGTCATGGGCCACATAAGCATTGCAGAAGGCATCATTGATGAGATCGCAATAAGGTCACATGGTATTTGGGGCGTGGCGCATGAGCTGGGCCACAACCAGCAGAAGGGGAGATGGAATTTCCCGCCTTACACCACCGAAGCCTTGTGTAACCTCTGGTCTATCTATGTGCACGAGACTGTTCTAAACATCCACAGGGACCAGGCCCACCCTTCTCTGAAACCTGAACTCCGGATGCAGAGGATCAAAACTCACCTGAACATGGGAGCACCCCTGAGTAACTGGGTTGTATGGACAGCTCTTGAGACTTATCTCCAGGTACCGAGCAGATATCCAGGGAGGTGGGAACCATCAGGCTTCCCACACCCCAAGAACCACACACGATGTATGTCCTTCCTGGATGTGAGGGATAGGCAGAGGGTGGCCTCTTGCTATGAGTCGGGTGTGTCACATCTGATGTGGATAACATGTAGATAACTGTGTTTCCTCTTCTCTACCACGTAACTGGAATAAATAAGGGTGTGTGGAATCGCTATGGGAAACCCTGTGTGACTGCATAGCTGTACTCAGAAAAATCTGCAGTGAAACTCGGCTTTGCCAAATGCAAATAGTTTCTCCTGACCTGTTAGCTTAGGAGAAATCAGTGTCACCCCACTCCAACAATGTATTCGCAGAATGCCTTAGGCTGTGACTACAGTTGAGCAAGAACAAAAGGGCCAGCTGGTACAAGAAATGCTGTAACGATTGCTCAAGGCTGTTAGCTCCTAAGGGGCACAAGACTCATAGATGGCAAGCCATGGGTCTTTCCTCTCTAAATCCAAAGCAGGACAAGTCCCAGCCAGCCGTCTCCAGTGTTGAGCTTCACGAAATGAAAGGGTCTAGCTCGCCTCAGTCAGGTTCAGATCTCTATCATTAACCTTAGTAGTAACAGAATAACAACACTGGAATTAACTGCCACTTACTGAGACCCTGATAAAACGAGCAATGAGTAACAACAGAAAAATCTCTCTGACGCTGTACTGAGGCAGCTGGACATATGGCACCGGTCACAGGGACAGGCTTCTAGAGGAAAAGGAACAAGAGACCCACGGACAAACTAAATCAACATAACAGCTTATGACTAAAACACACACACATGCACGTACACACGCATGCACAAACGCACATACAATGTGGTTTCATGCATGTGTTCAGGGGGTGACTTGCAGGTTGCCTATGTAATTCTGCTATTTCTTTCTCTTTCCAGCTCCAGGAGGGCTTCGGGTGGGAACCATTCATCCAGATCTTTGCTGACTACCGGGTCCTCTCCAACCTCCCCAAAGGCAATGAGGGCAAGATGAATCTGTGGGTGAAGAAGTTCTCCGAGGTCGTGCAGAAGAACCTGGCCCCTTTCTTTGAAGCCTGGGGCTGGCCTGTACAAAATGATGTGGCTGAAAGCCTCACCTATCTGCCAGAGTGGCTGGAAAACCCCATGAAAATGTATACACCCGAGGTTACAGAGTGAAGACACAACAGAAGTTCTATCTGGGGGAAAGAAAGATCATTTATTGGACACAACACAAAAATCCTCATGATTCAACCAAATTCAATTTTAGGGACTCCCCACCCCCCTTCGCCCAGTTGTCAGAATCATCTTAATCTCAATCAACTTTTGCAAGGCAGAGATCCAATTAGATGGAGACTTTCAAAATTTGCACTGTAGGTGGCGCAAATCTATTGCTTCTAGATTAATTTCAAGCTGTTTGTCTTCTGACCGTCCTGCTTAGCATTTCCACGCTCTCTGTGCATTGTTGCTCAAATCCAGGGGCTAAACTGAAGAACTCTCTCTTTTGTCAGCTCCATTGGGAGAATCTCTGCTCTAGCCCTAACATTCATGCACAGATAGCATTTCTCTGAGCGGTTTGAATGGAGCATGTGACCAACAAACACTTTGTCAATATGAATGCTCATTGTAATTGAGAACTCACTTGCCTACTCAAGGCTAGCTTTTGTGCTACAGCAAAACTACCACTTACGAGCTGTCACAGGCAGGCCCTGCTTCAAGTTAGTGTGTTGCTGGAAATTAAAACATTTATGTAAGAGGTTGATATGCACACACACACATATGTATATATATATATATTCATGAGATATATTCCATTTGTATAACAGGCTGATACAGATTTTTTCATGGAGATATATTCCATTAAGGAAGTGGGTGATACTGATTCATATATATTAATACACACAGGTATTTACAGTATTACTGAGAATTAGCCCCTCAGCACAGAATTTCTCTCTTAGCATGCAGGTTTTACCACAAACAGACACCTCACCTCTGCCACACAGTGGCCGCACAGCCTACCAAATATCAGACCTATTTCTTTGGAAAATAACTGAATGCTTTGCTGAAAAGCATATCTCTCATCCTAAAAAAGTTTATATTACTATCAGAGATAGACCAAGGCCAACAAAGTAAACACTGGCTTGTGGCATACACACTATGAAATCTAGACAAGATATGCTGCCGGTCAAGGTCAGAAACTTAGGCTAGACTTCTGCATTTAAGTATCAATGTCTTTCCAACCCCATGGCGCATGAAGATTGTACACAAATATAGCTTGCAGGGCATGTGAAGAAACCTAAATTTCAAAGTGACCGAGGAATAATAAAGCAAGAATTTAAAATAGACCACACAAGCAAGAGGACCAGAGTGTGATCCCCCGAGCCCACAGAAGTGTCCCATGTATGCAGTGTTCCATCTGTGATCTCAGTTTTGGCAGGCAGAGAGAGGTGATCCTCAGAGCAGATTGGGTATCAAAACTAGCCTTCTCAGGCAAGCTCTGGGTTTAATTGGGAGACTCTGCCTTAAAGAATGAAGGTTGAAGAGAAATGAGAAAGATTTCCTGGCATCAACCTCTGCAATCCACATACACATACACATATACACACACTCGAGCACACATGGTACATACATACATATGTGCATGCATCCTATGTTCATACACATGAAAACCAAAAAGTAATAACTGGGTAAAATAGGCCACCATTGTCAGCTTCCCTGACCTTATCTGAAAGTACAGTCTGTCACAGCTGTCCTCTTTGTAACGACAGGAACCCAAGGTATGCTAAAGGAGGACTATAGAGAGATTCTTTATTCTTTCATCTGTTCTGTGGAGTTTCCTATGAGAACTGACTTTCATTTCTACATGACAGAAATGAGCTGTCAACCAAGAGCACCTAGCCCCCATCACAAAAGCAGGCATACATCCATGGATGATCAATCATAGCTTTAGACTTGCGGGACCCATTAACTTTACGACACACGCTCACAGATTTAAGTAGACTAGCCAATCACTGCCCTTTTCTAATAAGTCACATAAGCACAGATAGGAAAGAATCTCTTCCTGAAATCACAGTTTCTACAAATCACATGAGTCTAAAATTCTTGTAATAGCACTATATTCACACAAACAGGACTTTATGGATTTAAAAAAGAAAAGATATCAAAGGTAGAACTATGTCTCCAAAGATATTATTTTAGGAATCTTGATTTAATAGTGACTCGAACTGCCTTGTTTACTAAGTCAATAAAGAGCTGCCTCTACGTATGCAGAGTTGAGTGTCTTTTACCTGTCATCAGAAAAGCCCAAGCAAAATATTGTCCCTTTATTCAAGTATCCCTCAGCCTGCTGCTCGAGAAGTCCGGTGCCTGTCTTCCTTCACAGAGAGCCTTCTCTGGAATATGCTTTCTTGCTTCCACGTCTCTATCTTTTATTTATACCAGCCAGGCTCCAGCATGTGAGTGAGGACAGTTAAACACAAGTGATTTTACTTCTGATGGCAAAGTTGTCTGAGGGCCACCAAGGGTATAATTTAGTCTTCTCATTGCTGTGACCGAATATCTAATAGGAGTAACTCAAATGAGGAGAGGTATAATTTTGTTCATGATTTGAAATAATAGGGTTCTTTGTGTCGGGGAAGGTATAGTGGTGCCTGGAATTGCAGGAGATTGATATCTACTTTGTTAATGTCTCAGAAGATATACACAAGAGAAGCAGAGAAAACTCTATAGCCCTCAAGGTCCACCCTACCCTGAATAGTCTATGTCTCCTAGGTAGGTCCAAAAGTTCCACACCCTCACAGAAACAGCACCATCAGCCACAGACCAAGTGTTTGAACACATGAGCCTGTGGGGAGCACATCTATTTATCAGTCCCTATCTTTGGAGACCAGGCTGTAGTTTGGTGGTACTCACCAGTTTAACATTAAAGGATCAAGGGATTCTTGAGATCAAACCTAGGTAGGGCCTTGGGCATGTCAGACAAGTGAACAGCACTGAACTACACCCCCAAGATTCTCTCTTTGAAGGGAAAATGTGTCCAGATAAGTATCACAGTGAGGTACGCTGTTTATCTGTAGTCACACTGTGTGTCCAAGAAACACTTCTCGTCACTCTTACAACTGTCTAGCTAGTGTTCTGTTACCCCCACTAGACAGTCTGCTTCACTAAGGCGAGGGTGACACCCTTGTTTCTCGAGTTGAATCTCCAATAGACAACACAGAACCAAACACATAAGAAAGTGTTCAAGGGAAACAAACAACTTTTAAATACGTTCCCCATCCTTTCACATTTCAGGGTCTCTGCTTTCCCTCTTGCCCGCCCTGACTCTTCCTTCCTCCAGAGATTATTGTCAAACCCTCTCCTGTTGTGTATCCATGAACATCTCTATAGGTTAGGAGGAGTCCCGAATTTTTGCAAGCTCCGTAACTGGGGGGTGGGGGCCTGTCTTGTACCCCCTCCAGAGGGCGCACTAAGCCCAGGCTGAAACTGCAGCAGCAGCAGCAGCACTCCCAGCCCCGCCCGCCCCAGCCTGAGATAGAAGGAAAAGAGAGAGAGAGAGAGAGAGAGAGAGAGAGAGGAGAGAGAGAGAGAGAGAGAGAGAGAGATCTTTCATAAAACTCTATCACAGTGCTGGAAAAGCAGAAGGAAATAGAGCCAAGAAACCAAAACCCTGACCCAAGCGAGAAGCTACAAAGGGCAGAAATAGCCATGAAAGGTCTCTAAAGCACACAAGAAGCACAGTGGGTTGTGTGCTCCTGTGCTAAGCAGGTATCAGCGATGATCGATCGCATGCTGCAATAGGACCTGGCAGGCAAGAGGAGCTGCTGGTACAGTAATCCGGATGCGTGAGCACTCTCTTGATTGCATCTGAGGCCAGCAGCAAAACCCACGGCCAGAGAAGTCATAGGCCCTCGGGGAGAACCTGACGATGTTCTTTCTAAATAGTCACGTTGTCGAACTGCCGTCTAAATGTGTCTGTTTCTGTCCACAGATCCGTGCTTCTCCCAGTCTTGCTCAGAGAAGCTTCTTACTCTAGTGGGTAGCGGCTAATGCAGAGACGCATTACTGTTCATAGGGCTAAGAGTTAGTGACCGTCCATGATCAGCTGTGAAAAGGACACCTGAATCAACCCTTCCACCCCAGGCTCAGGGACCATCATGGAAAGGGGTGTGGAAGAATGTAAAAGAGAGAAGATGACGGGTGCCCTGAAATGCTGTCCTCTGGACAAGACATGGCTATTGCACGCTGAACTCAAAACAGCTGGATCCAAATCTTGGCTGTTACGAACAAACAGTGGATCCCCAAATATTAGTGTGCAGAGCTATGCTGACTGGGGACCCTCTGGGTGCTGTCTTAGTTTCTTTTCTTGTTGCTGTGATGAAAGTGTAGTGATAACAGCAACATGGCTTAGAAATGGTTTGGTTTTGACTTATATTTCCAGGGTATAGTTTATCATGCCCAGGGAAAATTATAACGACAGGAGCTTGGGGGAGCTGGTCACGTCACATCTGCAGTGCTAGAGCTCAGCTTACTTTCTTCATTTTACGTCCAGAATCCTAGTCTTGGGCTATGAGTGCCACCCACAGTGGGCATGTCTTTCCACCTCACTTAATGTATTTAAGATAGTCATGTCCCAGCTGCTTCTAGATTCTTCCAGGTTAGCAACTAACAATAGCCATCAAAATGTTGCCAAAGAACAGTGTAGCTGGTCATAACCCAACTCTACTTTTAGTATTTTGAGAAACTTCCATAATGAACTTCTATGGCATCTCTACATCCACATTTGTCATTACTGGCTATTGATTTTCTTGGTGATAGCCATTCTGACTGAGGTGGGGTGGATATCAGAGCAGCTTCAATTGTGTCTCACCGATGCCTAAGGATGATGAACACTTGCTCAAACGGTTATTGGCCACCTGTCTTCCTTTCTTTGAGAACTGTCCACTGAATTCATTGGCCCATTTATTGATTGGCTGATTTGGGGCAGTATTTAATTGATATTCCTTATAAATTCTAGATATTAATCCCCAATCAGACATATAGTTGCAATAGATTTTCTCCCATTCTGAAGGCTGTCCATGTATTACATTTATTGTTTCCTTTGCCGTGCAGAGGTTTCTCAGTTTCATGCAGTCCCATTTGATATGAGATTGTTTTCTATGCTATTTACAGTGCTTCAAAAATATCCCTTCTTGCTTTTTGGAGCCCATTCCCTAATGGTGGGATACTTTGCTCAGCCCTGATACATGGGGGAAGGGCTTAGTCCTGCCTCAACTTGGTATACCAGATTTCCTTGACTCCCCAAGGGAGGCCTTACCCCTTCTGAGGGATGGATGGGGAGGGTAGGAGGGGGAGGAGAGGTGGGAGGGGTAACTGGTATTGGTATGTAAGATGAAAAAGAAAACCTTTTTCTAATAAAGGTTTTTTTTCAGTCCTTTATTTTGTCTGCATTTTTAATGGTTTTTACCTAGAGTTGTTGAGTTTCAGGTTTTGTGTGAAAGTCTTTGTTACACTTTGAGTTGATCTTGTTTTTTCTGCGGGAGAAAGATATGCCTCTGGTTTTACTCTTTTGTGTGTGTATACCTATTGCTCTCAGCAACTTTTGTTGGAGAGGCTTACTTCTAATGAGTGTTTTGACGACACCATTGTCAAAGCTGTCGCTGTGCAGGATTATTTCTATTCCATTGATCTACATGTCAGTTTTTGTGTCTTTGTCACTGAGCTCTGTAATGTGATTTAAATCTAGGTATGTGGTGCCACCAGCAGTGGCCTGCCCATTCTATGTCCTTTCTCCTCCCATATGAATTCAACTCCTGGGAGGCAGTTAATAGGAACTTCATTAGGAACTGCTTTGAAGCTGTGGATTGTTTTTGGAACATAGTAATTTTTTTTCACAGAATTAATTCTGTTAGCTGATGAGCATGGGCTTTTTTTCTCCATCTTCTATTGCCTTCTTTAATTTCTATCTTTAGTGATTTAAAATTCTTTCTCATAAAGGTATTTCATCTCCTCGCGATGATTTTTATACATTCATTTTTTTTGAAATCCTATAGTGAGTAGGTTTTTTTCTGATTTCTTTCTTAATAGGATCATTACTGACTTATAGAAAAGCTACCAGGATTTATGTTGACTGGTGCACTAACCACACTGCTGTGCTTATAAATTCTAAGCGTTTTCTGATGGAGCCCTCAGGCAGGGCCATTAAATCATAGGATCATCCATCTCCAAATAGGTGATTTCAACTTCATCTTGCCCTACTTGCATACCTTTTGTGTCTCTCTCTAACCTTGCTACTGAAGGTAAGACTGAGAAGTATAGCTAGCAAGGGCAGAGAAAGTCAGCACCCTTCATTCATTCTTGACTTTAAAGGAAGCCTTTCCAGGTTTTGTCCACTTATTATATTGCTTACTATACATTTTCCTACATAGCTTTATTTGTGTTGGTGTATGTTCTTCTCTGATTTCTCAAGGTTTTTATTCTCAAGGAAAGTTGAACTTTGTCAAAGGCCTGTTTTACGTCTATTGAGATGAACAGATGATTTCTGTCCCTACGTCTATTTAGATTCTGTGTTGTATTTATTGATTTGTCCTTGAGCCATCCTGGCTTCCTTGGAATGAAATCAACTCGGCTATGGTGCTCTTTAATCCAGCCTGCAAGTGTTTTATTGAGAATCTCTGGGTGTGTGCTTGGCAGGATTATTAGTCTGTAGACCTCTTGCTTTTCTTTTTCCCTGCCCGTGTGTTATTTTGACAGTAACTTTGTAGAATTAGTTTGGTAATGCTCCTTTGTTCACTGTTTTATAGAGCAGGTCAAGAGTACCAATGTCAGCTACTCTTTAAAAGACTGGCAGGATGATTCAGTGTCTGAAACTTCTATTTCTATTGTCAGTATCCAGAACATAGGCAGAATATCAATGGTTTTATGCATTGGACTTACATTAACTTCCTATTCATTCATCTCACTAATATTACTCTTTAGCTATTATTCCATTATTGCAGATTCTTTCATGTTATCTAAATATGTAATTATTTCAACTTCAAAGATAAGTAACACTTGTTTCTTTCATTTTCTTTGGTGTGCCTGCTATATTCTTGTATTTCTTTTCTTACTGTATTCAGTAGAATTCCAGTGTTATCTATCAGAGCTGTGAGGATGGACATAATCGCCACATGTCCGATCTTCATAGTAAAACATCTAGTCTTTGAACACCCTGGGACCAGTGGGATTTTACGATGAGAGGAAGAAGGGTACATTGGTGTATTGACGGTTGAATACTGAGATCTGACTTCAACGTCAAGAGATCACTTTAACTGCTTCTGGAAGAGTAGAGAATTCCCCTTTTAGGGGAAGTATAGGAATGAAGTGAGACCAATAAGGAAGTTATTTCAAAGTTCAGACCAAACCTGGTGATGTCTGTATTAGGAATACAACAGGAAGAGTGTGAGGGTGTACAAATGAAACTGAGTTTGCTTTAAAAAAATTTCTATCAGACGTAAAAGGAGCAGTTAAGTCATCGCTGACTCCATGTTACCCAAATTTTAAGGATTTATATAGACTTATTAGATACACACACACACACACATATATACATATATATATATATACTGTTTGTTTTTGTCAGAAATTATACATAATTTATTAACTGTTGAGTTTATTTCTTAAAACTTTTTATATGATTTCAGATCAATTATTCCTTCCACTCCATGCTAGGAAGACTGCAAGGATATGCATATGAACAAATCATTCTGTGGTTTGCAACTTCAAGGGCCAGCCAGAGGCTTTTAGTAAGATGATATTGCTTTCTAATTTATTCTTTGAAAATTTCAAGCATGTGTGTAATGTAGTTTTGATCATATTCACTCCCCCAATTACCCTCTTTTATCACTCCAACTCTTTCTGGACCCTGCTTTTCAAAAATGCCCCCCCTCCTACGTCCACATCTTTATTATTGTCTTTTCAATGACACAGAGTTTAGAGCTGCTTTAGCAAGGATGTGGGGTTATTAACTGGAACATGGGCAATTTACCACTGAGGGAAATATTTCTTAGTCCCTGGGATATTTACCTGTCCTGAGGTCCCCACCTCCATGTGTGCACACCGGGGAGGCTGGATCTTATGCAGGTCTTGTGCAAGCAGCCACAGGTACTTTGAGTTCGTGAGTGTGACAGCCTTGCCACATCCAGACAACAGTATTTCCCTGCATTCATCCTCATCTCCTGACTCTTAAGCTCTTTCCACTCCCTCTTCCACAATGTTCCCTGAACCATGGGAATGTGGTCAAGATGTTCAATTTAGGGCTGCAGTTTTTGCCTAGATTTTATTATGGACCTTGTCCAGTAGGCAGTCAAGAACTTTTTTGTCTCATTCTCTGCCAGATTCTAGAACCTAGCGAGTACTTTGTTTATGTACATTAAATGCTCAATAACTGTGTGCATAAATGAGCAAAAGGAAGGCGAGTTGATATTTTTTTTAACAAGTCTTTAAAATACTCCAGCTTTTCCAAACTGTAGTTCCACCTTTGGGATTTATTTTGAGGAAAACTGAACAAGTGCAAGCATTTGTCACTGCAGCTGTTCATTAAGTTGTCCTATTTTAATAATGAAGAATTAAATGCACCCTAACTGTTCTACTGGAGGAAATTTGTGGACATGGCTCAAAAGGCTCAAGGAGGACTCGGCTCACTCTTGGGTCCTGAAGGCCACTGACTGGCACCCACAGTCTAGTCAACCTGTGGGCATGGGAAATTTTCAGCTAGATGGCAGGGTTATCTTAGGTCACTTCTAACCATGGATTCTAATTACAGCTCTCAAAATCTCAAGGGCTTAATTGTAAAAGTTTTACAGCAGGCTTTGAACTGTTCCCAAAGCCTCATTTAATATCAGCTATCTCCACCATGAGCCTATGCGGAGGGTGTTACTGGAAAAGAAAAGTGACTAAAGGTGGGGGGGAGAAGGAAGAGAAATATATAAGGCACGGAACCCCAGGGAGCAGACTTTTAATTAAGACCCAGCTGAGCAATTTGCATCAGTGAGTTTCATCCTGTGAAGGAAAGGAGTAGCCTTAGGAAGGGTTGCCTGGCATGGGCTTGCTCCTTCCTCAGGGATGGCATTTACAATCTACATTGCAGTACAGATCACAGCAGGTAGCAGTACCTTCCTGTGGGAATGCCTACCTGAGTGTGGCAGCATGAGCTCATTGCAACTGGCAATTAATTAACAAAGTCTACATTTATTCCACTGTGTGCTGGGGAAACAAAAGAACTTTAACCTTACCTTTTTCTCTCCTGAGACAGAATTATTATTTTTACCTTGTTCAGCAGAATTCAGAACTCCAGCACTCAATCTTAAGTATATGTGTTCCCTAATCTAAGAACTCCTGAGCTAAAAGTTACTTAAATGTAATTTGTGTCTTCATTTGTAAAAATAAGGACATGCAGAGAATGCCTGTAGGTGACAAAAAACAGATACTTTATGTAATGTCCCCAATTTCAACTCCACTAGTGGGTTCATCTATTTAATGAATACACACAGAATTCTCTATATGCAACACACAGGATAGGAGAGGAGAAAGCAGGAGGGAGGGAAGAGGAGAGAGGAAAGAAGGAAAATATATTCTCCTCTTGTCTGATTAAAATTAAATAGAGTAAACTGAGAGAAAAAAGTAGAGAGAAAACATGCAAATTAACAAAATAAAAAAAATGAAAAGGGGGACATAACAACAGACATGGAGGAAATCCAGAGAATAACCAGGTCAAACCTTGAAAACCTGTGCTACACAAAATTTGAAAATTTAAGGAAATGGACAGTTTTCTGGATAAATATCACTTACCAAAATTAAATCAAGAATAGATAAGCAATTTAAATAGACCTATAACCCCAACTGAAATAGAAGCAGTCATCAAAAGTCTCCCAACCCAAAAAACCCCAGGGCCAGATGACTTCAGTGCAGAATTCTACCAGGAATTCAAAGAAGAGCTAATACCAATACTCCTCAAAGTGTTCCACACAATAGAAGCAGAAGAGTCAATGCCAAATTCGTTTTACGAGGCTATAATAATGTTGGTACCCAAGCCACACAAAGACACAACTAAGAAAGAGAACTACAGACCAATCTCCCTCATGAACATTGATGCAAAAATGCTCAATAAAATACTGGCAAATCGAATCCAAGAACACATCAGAAAGATCATCCACGTGATCAAGGCCTCACCCTCCCTGGGGAGTGGATGGGGGGTGGGATGGGGGTGTCAGTGAGGGGTGTAGGAGGTTCGAAGGAGGAGGGAACTAGGATTGATATGTAAAATAAGATTGTTTTTCTAAGTTAAATAAATGTCTTGTTAGTATGTGCGTTTTTATAAACATGTTTATATTGTTAAAGAATCATTGGTAAAAACAGCACATAATACTTTTATAGATGATAGTTTTTCTGATTTTTAATTTCTTTGAATTTCAAGCCTTTATCTGGTAAGAATTTCCTTTTCACTTAGAAAAATATATAGGTTAAACAATTAAGTTTCACAGTAATGGATGAGGAAAATATTTTGTTTATAAATGGAGCAAAAAATATTCACGAATTTTTAGTTGACAATAAATGTGATATGTTTTTAAACTCAGTTTCCAATGCTGTATTAATAATCCATCTTTCTCATGCTCTGAGAACCCATGCCCACTCCAATCCTTATCATCATTACAGTAAACCATGTTCTTCTGGTCACTTGCTCCATGAGAACAGTAAGCATGTCAGTCATACTTAGAGGGGGGTCAAGAAGGCAAATCATTAGGAAAAGAAAAAATTGAGTATGTTTTTAACTTTTAGAGCTGGCATTTAAAATAATGTGTGCTGTCTTTCCCCCTCACGGGATATCAAAGAAATGGAATTCTATCAATTGCTAAGAATTTCTTTGTCAGATATACATTTGAAAACTGAGAAATCCACCGCCATATGGTTTTAGAGAACTGTTTGATATATTTTTAGGCAAACTCGACAAGTTTAAATTTATTCGTTGGATCTCATGGCTCTTTCCCTGACTAATAGAAAAACAATGGCAGCTGCTGTTTCTTAGCCAGGAGATAGGGCAGCTGCGTGATCTCTGGCACTCACCATGCCATAGCAACAACAGCCAGGAAGGGACAAGACCTCAGAGGAATTCGTAGATCTTAGAAGTGGCACAGCCAGGAGTTGATTGATGTTGAATTGTGAACCTTTGAGGGCTGATGTGATCCTTCCCTTTGCCTACCGGCAGAAGATAACAACAATAATAGTAACAATAACAGGGATTTTTGTCTAACAACCTGGTGGAGTCCTCACCCATTAAGAATGGACTGCTTTCACTACTCAATCTCAGGAGAGTCTCTGTGAGAATATGAGACATTGGACGCTCTTCCGTTCTCTAAGTGCTTGCCGGTGTGGTCCTCAGTGAAGCTTTGAGTAACTTAGGGATAGGTCTCAAGGATTATACTCACCAGGTATGCACAGTGAACAGGGACTCTACTTGCATCAGTCAGAAGCTCATCGAGAGTACGCTGGTTCTCCCCACCTATCAGCTTTTGAAGAACATTAAGTGTATTTAAGAAAGTGTGTGATGCTATGTCCCACACCGTAGTGTTCGGAGAGACCCATATATATATATGAGAATTCTAAAAACCTTGGCAACAGGAAAACATTTTTTCTTGATGTGAAATGAGCAGAGAGACTGATTGAAACTCAAGCGCTTGGTGGATCCAGGGTGTTTGGGGTGACACTTGGCCATGCTGCATCATATGACTTCACTGCAGCTTCAGATCTGAACGGGCAACATGTGTGCTTTGCTCTGTACATGGCGTCCATTGCCAATCAGTGCCGCCCAGAAACCCCTTGGCCCAGATTCAAGACTATTGTAACCACAGTATTTTTACTGTACATGCAAACATTTCTGCCCTTACATAATTGCAATGGTTTAATCACAAAAATAAGACTATTTTCTTCTTTTATTTGAAGTAGAAACAATCTTATTTTACATGTCAATCCAACCCCCATCCACTCCCCATAAAGGGTGAAGCCTTCCATGGGGGATCATCAAAGTCTGTCACATCATTTGGGACAGGGCCTAGACCCTCCCCTGTGTGTCTAGGCTGAGAGGGTATTCTTCTATGGGTAGAGGACTCCCAAAGTCCATTCGTGCACTAGGGGTACATATTGTTCTACTATCAGAGGCCCTGTAGACTGCACAGGCCTCCTATCCGACACCCACGTTCAGGGGGCCTGGGTTGGTCCTATGCTGGCTTCCAAGCTGTCAGTCTGGGGTCCATGAGATCCCCCTTGTTCAGGCCAACTGTTTCTGTGGGCTTCCCCAGCCTGGTCTTGACTGCTTAGCTCATCATTCCTCCCTCTCTGCAACTGGATACCAGGAGTTCAGTTCAGTGTTAACTGTGGGTGTCTGCTTCTGCTTCCATCATTTACTGGATGAAGACTCTAGGATGGCGTATAAGGTAGTCATCAATCTCATTATCAGGGGAAGGGCATTTAAGGTAGCCTCTTCCCTATTGCTTAGATTGTTAGTTGGGGTCATCCTTGTAGATCTCTGAACATTTCCCTAGTGCCAGATTCCTCTTTAAACCTATAACGGCTCCCTCTATTATGGTTTCTCTTTTCTTGCTCTCCTCTATTCTTCCCCTGACTTAATCTTCCTGCTCTCTCATGTTCTCAGTCCCTTCCCTCTTCTCTTCTTCTCTTTCTCCTAACTTCCTCTTTCCTCTCTCCCCCCCATGCTCCCAATTAGCTCAGGAGATCTTGTCCCTTTCCCCTTCTCCTGGGGACCATGTATGTCTCTCTTAGGGTCCTCCTTGTTTTCTAGCTTCTCTTGTGGTATGGATTGTAGGCTGCTATTTTTCTTGCCATCATTTCTCAGCATGTGAATATTAAATACAGGAGATCAAACGGTATTAGACCTGGAATCAATAGATCTGCATCATGAATTTTATCACCCAGTTACTTATCTGCTTTCTTATCCAGTTTCCCAGTAGTCCTACTGTTCCCGGATGTCTGTGGATACTAGATCTACATTTGCATTCATCAACCCAGCAAAATGTTAGACCCTCAGGGGCTTTATAACTGGCACAGTGAATTCAAACTCAACAAATCCAGGAAAATCTAAAATTAAGGCTGCAGGCTGCTCTCTTCCATCAAGTACAGTCATGTGTGTTCAACATATTTTAGAAACATGTCCAAGATCTTTCTTTGCCAATATAAACTAGAGAATCACTACAGTTCTTTTAGTATGTGTGATTTATTGTTTACTTTGAGTTTTTGCTTCCACAGAGAAGTGGGGTATGAAAGAAATGATCTGTCCCCTTTACAAAAGATGCATTCAGCAAATGAAGGAATAAGTTCATTTCTCCAAAATGGAACTACTGCTTCAGAGGAGAAACAGAAATATTTCCTCTAGGAAAGAAGGCTCTTGGATCTACTTCTGAGAGATCAGAACATCCATGGTAGTAAGAAATGTAGGCTGACCTAGCCGGCTAAGTAACTTCAGGACCTCTGGTTCAGGGCCTTTTGACTGAACCTGCAGAAAAGAGTTTCAGGATAGTCAGTTTGAAAAAGTTGAAGTTTATTTTTTTAAAAGAACATACTAGAGACAAGGCCAGAATGTGAATATTAGATTAGGTTTTCCTAATGCTTACATGCTTATTTGTCCATAGCTACGTACTTGGCGCCACCTCCATTGTTCAAGGCATATAACTCACAGTTTCAAAGATTAGGTAAAGTTTTTAAAAGCTGATAGCTGATAGATAGCTTACTTACTATTTATTGCATCTTAATTTCTTTTACTAGATACAGTTGCAAAGGAGATTAAGGTTGCATTGTTCAGATTTATAGAAGCAGGTTAAAATCAAAGGTCACAAAGATGTAAGATGTGTGATCTGGCCTTGGCTAACGTCAGTCAGTTGTTTTAATCCTCTTAAATGGGATATTTCTCAGAAAAAGTGGCATAGTCTCCACAGGGATTGAAGCAGTTTGTGTTTTCTATTTGTGTAGAAATTCTTGACTCATCACCTTCCCCAAAGGAATGTAAACCAGACCCTAGGGGTGGGGGAAGAGTTGAGAGAATCTTTTCCCTTCTCAGATCCATTTCCATATTTCTAGCTAGTGTCAGGGTGAATTCAATGATGTACCAGCTCATCACCCACATAACAGTATTACAGTATCTCCACAGGTGTCTTGTCAATGGAACTCACTCATCTTCCCCAGGACCGAGACTGCAGCATCTGACTTGGTATCAGATCAGCAACATAAGAAAAATAGCTCTGCTACAAGCAAATACTTACAATGTTACTTGTGTGGATGGTCTTGCTTTCTTACTCTTCTGTTAGCAGCACAAAAAGAACGCACTCCAGGTCATCGCTTCCTCCCAGTTTGGAGACCAGAATAAGCAGTTAAAAACCAAAGTGACTCCAGTCAAACCTCAGACGTATATGTGATATAAATAAACATATTCTATAACCATTGCGGCTGAGGCTTTTAGATTATACTAACACCTGATCAGAACACACATCGGTACCACATGTCACACACTATTAAAACTTTACAGAAGTAATATGGAAAGCTGAAAAATGGAAACAGATAACACATACTGCCAAAAGTATGGTATGATAATTTCCTGGGACAACTAACAGAGAAAAATGTATTTAATAAATGATGGTATTAAGCAAAGAATTTTTGAAGAATTTTGAAAGATAAGTTAACTTCTTTAGTTGCATATAATGATGTTACCTGAAATGGTAGACAATGGAGAATAAATGGTTAGTTTGCGAAAATTCGGGGGGTATTCAATGTAAGAAGTTGGAGGGTTGAGTGATGGACTCAGAGAAAAGGCATGTGATTATTAAACAGCCTCAGAATACAGACCAAACCAAGGGTGAAATTGTAACATTCATTACGACTATGTAGGAAGGTGAGGCTTCATCTTATCTGCCCTTTACAGCTGAGCCTAAAGCCTTAGGGGCTGCCTGAAAGGAGCCTGTTGCATCCCAATTACTGACCTTTAAGTAACTCTAGAAAAAGACATGTCACATCAAGAACAGGCCATGTTTTAGCATATAGTTACATGGAATGAAATCTATAGGAAACTCACAGTGTTTTTTAAAGAATAGCAGCTTGGGCTAAAAGAAGTTGAGACTGTATAAGACACAAAATAAACACTGTGTCTTCAACTCTCTGGGAAAAAAAAACTGGGTAATGACTGACAGGGAACAGTCTCCCAGGATACAAAACAGATTTAAACAACAGATCAGGATGCAATTCCTAAACAAAATAATCGGAGCTTAATCTAGGAACCTAGAAATATTTGTTTGCCCAGAAGGACTTCAGAAATTCTATCTAGCACCTTTTCATTTCTGGTGGAAGTGTTTATTTCTGTTACTGAATTCTTACTCTGTGATTGTATGTTAAGTGTGTGGCAAGCAGTCATATTCTCCTTATCATTCAGCACTCTCTGATACAAAGAAACCATATCCAGACAATGTTTATCACAGTTATAGACCAAGAGATTTTTAGGATGTGATTTTATTAGATGAAGCTGGAAAAAGTTTGAGGGAAAATGGATAACCATTCCAAAGGGGCAGACTCTGCTAGAATGAAATAGTAAGGCAAGCACTCACTTTCCTTATAACAGTACCAAACATTCAAACTCTTGCTGTGGACTTGTGGAAATAGAGTTTCTGATCTTACTTTGCCCAGTGGCATGTTGGGATGGCATGTTGAATGTGCCAGTGACATATTTCATGTGGTATGCTAAATGTACCCATGGCGTGTTAGGAAGATATATTAATTGCACCAGTGGCATGTTGGGATGTCGTGTGTCTTAGTTCAGGTTTTTATTGCTGTGAAGATACACCGTGAGCACGGCAACTTGAATAAAAAAGAAACCATTCAATTCTGGTGGCTCACTTACAATTTCAGAGGTTCAGTTCACTATCTCCACAACAGGAGCATGGTGGCAGGGCCACACCTCCTAATAGTGACACTCCCTTTTGGGGGACATTTCCTTTCAAACCACCACAGTATGTTAAATGTGCCAGTGGCATGTTGGGATGGTATGTTAAATGTGCTATGAACAGAGGCTTGAAATGAACATACATGGTTGGCTTTCATTCTGGGATTTTTACCAGTACCATGGAAATATATCTATGGTAGCCTCTGCCCCTATGGCATGGTCCCCAGAGCAAGAAACACAGAGAACAGTTAAAACATATCCATACACCCAGAGTGAAAAGGAGGTACCTCAACCCTCACACACAGAAACAACAACTAAATGTTCATTGCTTGCTGTGGACATACTGTTATCTTGTTTTGTATCTACAAATTACTGAAACTGAGCTCCATCCATCCCATAATTTATCTCTGTACTGTCACAAAACATTTTTCATAAGAACGTGAATCCTAATTATGAATTAATTCAATATCTTGGAGGGAAAATCCCCTCAACAAAAGAGAAGTCATTACACCTCATTAAAAAGTAAACAGGATTGACTAAAAGCCCAAGAATGATATTTAGTAACAATAAACAATGGGTTTATGTCTGGAGTACAGAAGGCAACAAAATTCAGGAATTATGGAATAATTCCGTAATTATTCCAAAATCAGGAATGTGATGAAGATGCCACGGGAAGGATGTATGGACAACTTGTAACATTATCAATAAAAAAGAAAAGGATAACCGGTTTAATGTGGGTCATATGGGTACCTACTGAACAGGAGAAAGCAGTACCCTTTAAGTTTCATCTGGCTAGTAAGAAAATTAGGTAGAAAGAAAGAATGGGGGTGAAGGGAGAAGAGAGAAGACAGGAAGGAAAGGGAAAGAGGGAGGAGAGAGAGAGAGAGAGAGAGAGAGAGAGAGAGAGAGAGAGAGAGAGAGAGAGAGAGAGAGAGAGAGAGAGAGGCACAAAGAGGAATGACCAAGCCACTGTCGGAAGCAAACACGGATGTAAGGGAGAGAAGACCCAGCTTGCATACCGTCAAGGAGCACATGGAGGAGACCCTCTTAGAGCAGTGCGTTTGCGCCGAGTGTGTTCACTTACACCCGCTTTTTAAACAAATCTCATGAAAACCGTATGCAAGAGCTTTGAAAAGAACACGCCTCCTCAAGAAATCAAAGAAATGGGAGGAGCAGAAGCAGCAGACACGAAGCTTAAAGCTTGGTAGGAACGGGTGGATGGGAGAACGCAACCCAGCAGATGAAGGAAAGCAGAGACCTAAGCTGGAATTAGTAGGACCGTGAATGGACGATTACTAGAAAGTCTCCAGGACCCAGGAAGAATGAAAAGAGACGGAGCGGTGAAACAATGGCCAGTCTAAGAGTCTTCATAGAAGCTGCAGACAGCGGCTGCCTCGCTGTTCCCAGCACAAAGCAGGAAGGTCGAAGTGAGTGAACTTTGTTTTCAAAGGCCATACACCGCTTGGAGTCCAGCGTGGGACTGATCCAGACCCCCTGAACTTGGGTGTCGGTCAGTGAGGAGGCCTCGGCAATCTATGGGGCCTTGGGTAATAGATCAGTATTTATCCCAGGCATACAAATGGACTTTGGGTGCCCATCCCACAATGAGGGATGCTCTCTCAGCCTGGACTCTTGGGGGAGGGTCTAGGCCCTGCCCTGGATGGAATGACAGACTATGGACACCCCCATGGAGGGCCTCACCCTCCCTGGGGAAAGGAGGGGATATTGGAGGGGTTGGTTGGAAGGCGTGGGAGAGGGAAGGGAAAGGGAGAAGGACCTGGGATTGACATGTGAAACAACGTTGTTTCTAATTTAATTCCAATTTAAAAATAAAAAAAGAATATTTTATAGTTGGAAACAGAGAATGTGTCCTTTTCAGTTGCCTTAGTAGTATTCCTCTAGGCTTTCTGTGTATCTTATCGTTGTTCAGTGATTCAACTCCTTTTTATAGAACTAAATAGCATTCCATTTTCTGGACTTACCCATTCACATATAGAAGGACATCTTGGTTGCTTCCATTTTGGCAACGATAAATAATTGAGTTACGAAAAAAAATCTGTGTGCTTTTTTCTTTTATGGAAATAAGTTTTCATTGAATTTGAACAGAGGGTGTAATTGCTCAATAACACTGAAAAGGTGTGTTCAGTTCTCTAAGAAACTGCAAGACTATCTTTCAAAGCGGCTGAGAATGTTGCATGTCTACCGGCAATGCCTGGTTTCTCCATCTGGTGCTGGCAGTGTTGTAGGTTTTGGCCATTCTAATGGATATGAAAAATCATAAGACCATCTTATTATTTTGAATCATCAGTACAATTTTGTATTTATATGCATGATGTTATATTGAGTACTTAGCTAATGATTTTTTTCTTATTAAACTGTGCATTTGATGAGAGAGAGAAAGAAAAAGACGCCATACGTAGTCCAAAGCAGGAGTCCTATGCCAAGAGGAGGGGCACTGAGGGAGATTCCCTCCACACTCCACCCCCTTGTCTCTTTCCATAGAGGTTTCCAGGATGTGGACAGATAAGCTTGTGCCTGACAGGTCCAGTTCAATAGATCCTTTCCTAAGTATGTTGTCACGTCCATGGATGAGAGGCACAGCCTGCCATTTAGAGAGAATATGCTGAGGCTCGCCTAATAGCCAAAGCCTACCAAACAAATATGAACAAATAACCAAGAAAGAGCATAAGAATAAGTGGTCAACAGGGTGGCAAGAGAGGAAGGGGGCGGGGAAAACTGTCTCCATGACCAGGTAGAATAAACACACAGCCTGTTACGGTTGAATGAACTCAAAGACTTCTAGTATTTGCTCAGTGTTCAGGAAAAAGCACTGATAGCCACATATAGTGCTAACCAAACAATCAGTGAGGTCATTATCAACACCAGGGGAAGTAATAATTTTACAAGAAGGAAGACATAATAATTAGTGATGATAAAATAGTCTATAACTCAGCCATAATTAAGGTATACATAACTGTTCACAGTACTATTCAATACCCAACTCATGATGTCATTGTTATGTCAGGAAATGAAATACATGTGTGTTTGTCTAGTACATGTTTGTGTTGGATAGGGGTTTAGGGAAACCAAGGTCTCGTTTCCACAGCAACAAGTTGAGAAATATTAAGCAAAATTGAAAATAAAAATCACATACAAAGATTTAAAAATACAATGGCAGGAAGTCTCAGTTGGTAAATGCTTGCCTTGAAGAATAAGGAGCCAAATTCGACCCACTCATACCACAACCCACATTTTAAAAATCTGGGTGGCAGGAAATGTGTGCTAGTATAACACACTCGCTTATAATCCCAGCCTTAGAGAAGCAAAAACAGGAAGATCCCTGGGTTTACCACCTAGACAGTCTAGCCTATTTGGAAAGCTCCAAGACAATTTGAGTAATTTGGGAGAACTTTGAATAACAATATATTAATAAAAGAATATAACAACATAAAAGTAAAATAATGTATTAATAATAATATATAATGAAAATAATGTTATGGTAGTGTAAACATTAAAAATAAACAATAAACGTGGAAGGTCCTTAAGGAATGACTGAGACTGCCCTCTGGTTTATGTTCACACACGCATGCACTCACCACCTGCACACGCATGAATAAGCACACACATGTATACATGTAACCACACAAACAAAAAATTAAATTAAGGTTTTAAAAACATCATATGATGTTTTCAAAATGTCTTTAATGTTAGTTATCCCTCTCCATATTCCAACCCCTATCCATCCCTCCCATCCCCACCCTACTTAAACCCTATCTGGGAATGGGGAGAGGGGTGACTATGTCCCTGATACGTTGTGGAAAACTCAGAAAAAAATTAATAAAAGGAGAGAAATTGTTTATAAGGCTCACAAAGCATAGATGACAGAGTTGAAACTGAAGACAACAACTAAAGAAAGGATGTATGTGAGGGCTGGAGTTTTTTCAGCCTTACATAATTATGTTTTTGTTTTAATAACAATAAGAAGGGCAATAAAAATAATTGTATTTTCTTGCTAGGAACTTTAGTAAGAAGTCACAGGACAGTGTGAGAGAGGCTTCAATTCAAGTATAAGCAAGGAGAGTGCCCTGAGAACTTGGGGGACAAAGCCACCTACTAAGGAGCCAGGAAAATTCCCAGATACAAGTATAGGTAGGAACCAGGAAAAAACAGCCCCATTGTCCATTCCAACTACACTACAGCTTCCTCACGTCATCCTAGAATCAGTAGCAAGACTGAATTACAGGTATGGAGAGATGACTCAGTAACTAAGATCACTGGATGCTCTTCCAGAGGACATGGGTTCTATTCCCAGCGCCTACATGGCAGTTTACAAACACCTGTGACTCGGATCCAGGTTCTTCTAATGGCCTAAACAGCCCAGGCACTTATGTCATGAACAGATAAATATATAGGCAACACACCCATACACAAAATTATTAATTAATTTTTAGAAGAATGAATTCTAGGTTCATGGCCTCTGGGTGTCTTCTACATTGAAGAGGAAAATGTAGAGATCATGCAGAGTGCTAGACCTCTAGGGCAAGAAGCATGGCCATGGTTGGTAGCTGTTCTGTGTAAGTCCACTAAGATGAAGCATGGCCATGGTTGGTAGCTGTTCTGTGTAAGTCCACTAAGATGAATCATGGCCGTGGTTGGTAGCTGTTCTGTGTAAGTCCACTAAGATGAAACAGAAGACAGTAATGACATTTGATGCACAGTGAGGGCCTCCTCAGTGCCTTGAACAGGGTATTTGTGCTACATAGAGTTGTCACTTTGTGTCCTTCTCAATGTAACACTATAAATAGCTCTATAGTCCATGTTAAAACTTCATGGCTCTGCAAATGCAGAGGACACCAGCCTCAGCACTCACCAGGTTTGGGGCATCATACGAGTACTCCATTTTATCTTTCTTAAACTCTCTGGTGGGGGCACACTTGTTACCATTTCTATTTTATAAAAGGGAAACTCAAAACAGAAAAGCCTGTAATTTTCCAGGACTCTCACTGACCGTAAATGGACGACTCAGGACTCAAAGGGTCTGATTCCAAAACCTGCTCATGGAGACGTTGCACACAACGCTAACAGCAAAATGACAAAAATGAGACATAAAGAATTTAAGTAACAAACCTGAGACTGCATGGTCACCTTTGAGGTGAGCCGGCACTCAGGTCCATCCTTTTTCACCCAAATCTTGTCTTACTTCACCTGCTTATACCACCTCCATGTCAGAGAGTCCATCCAGTACATTAAAAAACAACACGCCCTTTTTCTAGGGATTACCACCCAGCAGTGTTGAGTGGCTGATCAGTGGTATAAGGGGATCTGGGGTGCACAGAATTGCAGAGCACAAGCTTTAGCAAGAGGGAATCTCCAAGTCTTGGGATGTGGAGAGTCGTGGGTGTGCCTGTCCTTCCCTCTCCATCTGTGACACATGCTTGAAGAGGCTCCATTCTGAAGCCATTCCCAACGCTTATGGAGCCTGTCTCTAGTACTTACTAGTTGAGCTTTCTAATTGGACTTTAGTTTCACCACGTGTAAAATGTTAATGAAAAACCCAGTCATGTCTTTAATTCCAGCACTTGGAAGACTAGAGAATTACTGTGGGGTTGAGGCCAGGCTGGGCTACAAGGGTTAGACTTTGTCTCAAAAAAAGTTGGCGAGGGGGAGATAAATAACAGCAACAATAATAGCAATGGGATCGTTAGAAAACTAAGTTATTTCTTTGGTATAATTAAAGAATGACAAATCGTTCTTGGCACAGAGTATTAACATTGATTATAACTATTGTATTTTTATTATGTAAAGACATCCCAACCTGAAACAAAGTCTTCTCATTAGGTCACCTGCCCGATACCACCAAGACTGCCTTTGCCTCTGCTCTGGATACTATAAGCTTCAGGAGTAGAGGTCCTTATCTTCTACCCCAAACCCATTAATGGATATCTTACCTCACATCCATTTCTAATGAATGGATCCCTCATTACTCTCAGGACTCGTTGTTTTAAATTCTTGCTTCTTTAACAGTAGCTATCAATTCTCCAGATCCTGGCATGTGTGTAGATGTGAACTACAGTGAGGACCATTACTCCCTGCCACCTTGTCCTGGAGCTAACCTCTGAGCTTAGAATTTACATTTTATCTTCTTATCTCCATCAAATCACAACTCACAGTAGAGGTAAAGCTGGTTCAGTCCTTTAACATTATCAGAAGACTTGCTTATTTTTATTTTGTGTATATGAATGTTCTGCTTGCATGTATGCATCATGCATTCCTGGAGCCCGTAGAAGCCCTGTGAGGTTATCAGATCTCTTAGAACTGAAGTGGCAGAAGACTACAAGCCATACTAGGGGTCCTGGGAACTGAACCCAGGTCCTCTGCAAGATCAGCAGTTGCTATCAAACTGAGCTATCTCTTCAAACCTGGCCTGCTACAATTCGCAAAGCACCTTACAACAAATATTAGCCAATTCAGCTACCATAAAACACCATTCATGATAAGCATTTTACTGCTCCTAAATCTCTGACATTCAGCTAATAATTAATTTGAAAAAAAGTTCTAAAGGAATAGGAGGAAAGACTTGGAAACTGGGTTTTCTGTTTCCAGACACTCTGGAACGCACTGCCTGTAAGGTCTGCACAGGCTCCATATCAGTCTCCTTCCATCTAAGTCTTAGCTGTGTTTCCAAAGACAGCGTGCTCAGGCCTGACCTCTTTCCTTTGCCTATTGCAGAGTGACCTGAACTGACCTGGAGAACTGGGATCATTTGTGAGATAAGCACCCTTTCCAGGTCACCTTGGCCTTGCTGTGTAAAATTCCACGCTGTTACCGGCCTCAGATTTCTCCTAGGTCCCAAGCCCGACTCATGTTTAACTTCTTCTGTACCCTCTGCCATAACATCCCGTTATCTACTGAAACAGAAGGTTCTCTTTCTTTATTCTTCTACCCATATGTGCCGTTTGTGTTCCATTAAGACCAACACTACATCACTCTGAACTATCGGTTTTCTCCTTGACTTCATTTTCTTCTTTTTTGTTCATTTTAAAACCATATTGGGTGATTCTCCATAACATGTCACTTCTTTCCTTGCTGAGGACCTGTCTGTGGTTTTTCATGTTCTCAATGTTAGACCTAAATCCCTTCACACGATTCCTCTGTGCTGTGAAATGCTAGCCATCTCTAGGTAATAATACTTACTTCATCTAGGAACACACAAGCAACTGATAAAATGTATAATCTGAAGTCACTGTTTTCTAGTTGCTGTGTCCAAAATGCTCAAGAACAACTCCAAGTGGAGAATTACTTATTTTAGTTCATGGCTTCCGAGAGCCACTTGGGTCTGTGTACGTTGGGAGAGCATTTTAGTGGAGAGAGTCGGTGCTGCAAGAGATTCTTTTTTTTTTCAGTTTAGATTTAGATTAGAAACAAGGTTGCTTCACAAGTCAGTTCCAGGTCCCTCTCCCTTTCCCTCCCCTCCTCAGTGCCCTCTCCCAACCCCCCATTATCCCCTCCTTTCCCCAGGGAGGGTGAGGCCCTCCATGGGGGTGTCCATAGTCTGTCATTTCATCCAGGGCAGGGCCTACACCCTCCCCCGAGAGTTCAGGGTGAGATGTGAGGGCAGACAGAAAACACAGATGAACATTAAGGTGTCAGAGACAAGATGCACCCAAGAGTCCGCCCGCAGTGACCTACTTTTTCCAAATACAACCAATAGATGCAAACTAAATCCCCGACCGCACGAGCCTTTTGGTGGGGCATGCCAGACACAAACCACACATTACATATTTACATACACTAACAGTCAAACAGAATATGTGCTCAATATTTTAAAATGTTTGTTACCATTTAAACGTGTTAGATCATAGAACGCCTTTTTCAAAGGAAGTTTAGGAATATTTGCTTGAGATTAATATTCTACCTAAAGGGTTGAGACATTCCCTGCCTCTCCATCTGTGACCCTTTGAAATCTCCCCTTCCATTGCTACACTACATTGATGCACATCCCTCTTGCCGCAAACTGATTCCTGAGCAAGTCAGACCAAGTCTTCCCCTTGAATTTGACACCACCCTTCTCTGACTACCTGAAGCCCAATGAAGTTTCCAGAATTCAGCTCACTGTGATGTGGACCTGTTCCAGATATCACACATGCTCTTGGCTCTATATGCTTCATCCTTATATTTCATAAAGATGACTCAAATGTAGCACAAAAGTACATATTTTGGGGGATACATTTGTAGTTTTGTAATTCAATCAGTTTTTAGTATTTGACAAATACAGGTTGCATATGCAGTCAAGATACATAAGTGATTATTTGCTATATCTAGACATTTGTGAAATAATTACTACAGCAATTCTGATGAATGCAACAAGACCTGAACATCGCAACACAGATGAAACAGAAGAGAACGACCTTAAAAAAAAAACTCATGAAGATGATAGAGACCATAAAAGAAGAAATGAGAAGATCCTTTAAAGAAATGGAAGAAAAGACAAACCAAAAATTACAAGAAACAATTCAAACAGTGCAAAGTTTGAAAGGTGAAATATAGACAATAAAAAACCACAGTCTGAAGTAATGTTGGAATTAGAAAAGGTGAGTAAATGATCAGAAACTACAGATGCAAGCATAACCAACAGAATACAGGAGTTAGAAGAGAGAATCTCAGGCGTTGAAGATAAACTAGGAGAAACAGATTCATCGATCAAAGAAGATCTTAAGTCCAACAAATTGTTAACACAAAATATCCAGGAAATATGGGACACTGTGAAAAGATGAAACCTAAGAATAATAGGTGTAGAAGAAGTGGAAGAAAACCAACTCAAAGGGGCAGAAAACATACTCAACAAAATCATAGAAGAAAGTATTCCCAACCTGAAGAAAGACATGCTTATGAAAGTAGAGGAAGCTTACCAAATAGACTGGACCAAAAAAATGTCCACTTGCCACAAAATAATCAAAACATCAAACATACATGATAAAGGAAGAATATTAGGAACATCAAATGAAAAAGGCCAAGTAACATACAAAGGCAAACCTATGAGAATTACACTTGACTTCTCCATGGAAACTCTGAAAGCCAGAAGGTCCTGGATAGATTTCAACAGACACTAAGACACCACAGACTCCAATCCAGACTAATATACCCAACAAAATTCTCAATCACTATAGATGGAGAAAACAAGATATTCCATGACAAAATCAGATTTACACAATACACATCCACAATTCCATCCCTACAGAGAGTTCTGGAAGGAAAACTCCAACCTAACTACACTCATAAAAACATAGGCAGTAGATAATCTCACTTTACCAAAAGCCAGAAGTAGGGGAAAAACTCACACACAATACCACCACCAAAAACGAATCCAAAACAAACAAGAATCAAGAATCAATGGCCATTAATACCCCTATATATTAATGGTCTTTTTTTTTTTGGTTTTACGAGACAGGGTTTCTCTGTATTGTTTTGGAGGCTGTCAGTCCAGCCTAGCCTCGAACTCACAGAGATCCCCCTGCCTCTGCCTCCCGAGTGCTGGGATTAAAGGTGTGCGCCACTACCGCCTGGCATATTAATGGTCTTAACTCACCTGTAAAAAGACACAAGCTAGCAGAGTGGATACAAAGACAAAATCCATCCTTCTGCTGCACACAAGACACACATCTCAACTTCAAAGACAGGCATTACCTCAGAGTTAAGGACTGGAAAAGATTTTCCAATCAAATGGACCTAAGAAACAAGCAAGTGTAGCTATCCTAATATCTAACAAATTAGACTTCAAACTAAAAACAATCAAAAGAGATGAAGAAGGTCATTTCATATGCATCACATGAAACATCCATCAGGATGAAGTCTCAATTCTAAACATCTATGCCCCAAATACAAAGGTACCCACATTTGTAAAAGAAATATTACTAAAAATCAAATCACACATTAAAAATCACACACTTATAGTGGGAGACTTCAACACCCCACTCACCACTGAACAGGACCAGAAATACACTTAACAAAGAAACAAAAGAACTAACAGAAGTTATGACTCAATTGGGTTTAACAGACATCTATAGAACATTCCATCCAAACACAAAAGAATATAGCTTCTTCTTAGCATCTACGAAATCTTTTCTAAAATCAACCACATACATGGCAATAAACCAAACCTCAACAAATACAAAAAACAGGAATAACCCCTTGTATCTTATCAGACCACCATGGCTTAAAATTAGAATTCAACAACAACACAAATTGCAGAAACCCTACAAACTCATGGAAATTGAATATGCTCAATTGCATCACTCCTGGGTAAAGTAAGAAATAAAGAGAGAAATCAAGGATTTCCTAGAATTCAATGAAAATGAAGACACAACATACCCAAATCTATGGGACACACTGAAAACAGTGTTAAGAGGAAACTTCATAGCACTAAGTGCCCACATGAAGAAACTTGAGAGTAGACACACTAGAGTATTAACAGAACAACTGAAAGCTCTAGAACAAAAGGAAACAAACTCACCCAGGAGGAGTAGTCACCAGGAAATAATCACATTGAGAGTAGAAATCAATAAAGTAGAAACTAGGAAAACAATACAAAGAATCAATGAAAAAACAGTTGGTTCTTTGAGGAAATCAACAAGATAGACAAACCTTTACCCAACCTAATCAAAAGTCAGAACAAGAACATTCAAATTAACAAAACCAGAAATGAAAAGGGGGACATAACAACAAACACTGGGGAAATCCAGAGAATCAACAGGTCATACTTTGAAAACCTGTACTCCACAAAATTGGAAAATTTAAAGGAAATTGATGATTTTCTGGATAGATATCACTTACCAAAATTAAATCAAAAACAGATAAACAATTTAAATAGACCTATAACCCATAAAGAAATAGAAGTAGCATCAAAAGTCGCCCAACTTCAAAAAAAACCAGGGCCACATGGTTTCAGTGCAGAATTCTACCAGAAATTCAAAGAAGAGCTAATGCCAATACTCTTCAAATTGTTCAACACAATAGAAGCAGAAGGGTCACTGCAGACTCTTTTTACGAGGCTACAATCACCTTAGTACCCAAACCACACAAAGACACAACTAAGATAGGGAACTACACACCAATCTCCCTCATGAACATTGATGCAAAAATACTCAATAAAATACTGGAAATAGATTCCAAGAACACATCAGAAAAATCATACACCATGATCAAGTAGGCTTCATCCCAGGAATACAGGCATGGTTCAACATACAAAAATCCATCAATGCAACCCACCATAAAAACAATCAAAAAAGAAAAATTACATGATCATCTCCCTAGATACTGAAGGAGTCTCTGACAAAAATCCATCACCCCTTCATGATACAGGTCATGGAGATATCAGGGATAACAGGAACATACCTAAACATAATAAAGGCAATATACAGCAAACCAACAGCCAACATCAAGCTAAATGGAGAGAAACTCAAGGCGATTCCTCTAAAATCAGGAACAAGACAAGGTTGTCCACTCTCTCTGTATCTCTTCAATATTGTACTCGAAGTTCTTCCTAGAACAATAAGACAACAAAAGGAGATAAAGTGGATACAAATTGGAAAGGAAGAAGTCAAACTTTCACTATTTGCAGATGATATGATAGTCTACCTAAGTAACCCCAAGAATTCTACCAGGGAACTCCTACAGCTGATAAACACCTTCAGCATAGTGGCAGGATAGAAAACTAACTCAAAAAAATCAGTAGCCCTAGTATATACAGATGATAAATGGGCTGAGAAAGAAATCAGAGAAACACCACCCTTTACAATAGCCACAAAGAACATAAGATATCTTGGGGTAACTCTAACCACACAGGTGAAAGTTCTGCATGATAAGAACTTTGAGTCTTTAAAGAAAGAAATTAAAGAAGATACCAGAAAATGGAAATATCTCCAATACTTTTAGATGGGCAGGATCAATATAGTAAAAAATAGCAATCTTACCCAAAACAATCTACATATTCAATGCAATCCCTATCAAAATCCCAGAGCAATTCTTCACAGACCTTGAAAGGACAATTCTCAACTTTATATGGAAAAAAAGACCCAGGATAGCCAAAAAAACCTTGTATAATAAAGGAACTTCAGGAGGCATCACCATCCCTGACTTCAAGCTCTACTATAGAGCTATAGTAATGAAAACATGTTGGTATTGGCACAAAATAGACAGGTACACCAATGGAATCAAATTGAAGACTCTGATATTAACCCACACACCTATGAACACCTGATCTTTGACAAAGGAGTGAAAGCTATACAATGGAAAAAAGAAATCATCTTCAACAAATAGTGCTGGCATAACTGGATGCTGGCATGTAGAAGACTACAGACAGATTCAGTCTATCACCATACCCAAAACTTAAGTCTAAATGGATCAAAGACCTCAACATAAATCCAGCCCCACTGAACCTCTTAGAAGAGAGAGTGGGCTGTACCCTTGGATGAATTGGTACAGGAGACTGCTGTACCAGTAGCACAGATACTAAGATCAACAATTAATAAATGGGACCTCCTGCAACTGAGAAGATTTTGTAAGGCAAAGAACACAGTCAACAAGACAAAAAGGCAGCCCACAGAATGGGAAAAGATATTCACTAACCCCACATTTGACAGAGGGCTGAACTCCAAAATTTACAAATCATTCAAGAAACAAGTCTCGGACTAGAGAGATGGCTCAGAGGTTAAGAGCACTGACTATTCTTCCAGAGGTCCTGAATTCAATTCCTGACAACCACATGGTGGCTCACAACCACTTTGAATGAGATCTGGTGCCCTCTGCTGGCATGCAGTCAGAAGGCTGTATATACAATAAATAAATAAAATAAAAAAAAGAAAGAAACAAGTCTCCAAAACACCAAAGGATCCAATTAAAAAGTGGGCTACAGAACTAAATAGAGAATTCTCAATAGAGGAATATAAAATGACTGAGAGGCATTTGAGAAAATGTTCAACATTCTTAGCCATTAGGGAAATGCAAATCAAAACAACTCTGAGATACCATCTCACTCCTGTCAGAATGGGTAAAGTAAAAAACACCAATGACAGTTTATGCTGGAAAGAATGAGAAGAAAGGGGAACACTCCTACAGCCACTTTGGAAATCTGTATGGAGATTCCTCAGGAAAATGGGAATCAGCCTACCACAAGATCCAGCAATTCCACTCTTAGGCATATACCCAAAAGATGCACATTCATACAACAAGGATGTCTGTTCCACTATGTTCATAACAGCATTATCTGTAATAGCCAGAACCTAGAAGCAACCTTGATGTCCCTCAACAGAAGAGTGGATAGAGAAAATGTGGTACATTTACACAATGGAGTATTACTCAGCGGAAGAAAATAATGGAATCTTGAAATTTGCAGGCAAATGGATGGCACTTAGAAGAAACCATCCTGAGTGTGGTAACCCAGTAACAAAAAGACAAACACGGTATGTCATATATGGATTTTAGGCATGAAACAGGGGAGTACATGTTTACAATCCCATCGCCAGAGAGTCTGAGAAACGAGGAGAACCCTAAGAAAGATATGCGTGGTACCCCAGAGAAGGGGACCAGGACAAGATCTCCTGAGGAGAATGGGAGTATGGGGGAGGGGAAGGGAGTGGGGAGAAAGAAGGGGAGAAAAGGAGGGGAGAGGAGGACATAAGGGAGCAGGAAGTTTGAGTCAGGGAAAGAATAGAGAAGAGCAGGATGAAAGATACCATAATAGAGGGAGCCATTATAGGTTTGAGGAGAGATCTGGCACTAGTGAGACCTCCAGAGATCTACAAGGATGACACCAACTGACAATCTAAGCAATAGTGGAGAGACTGCCTTAAATGCCCTTCCCCGATAATGTGATTGATGACTACCTTGTATACCATTCTAGAGCCTTCATCCAGTGCCTGATGGAAGAAGAGGCAGACAGCCACATCTAAACACTGAACTGAGCTCCTGGAAACCAGTTGCAGAGAGTGAAGGGTGATGAGCAAACAGGTCAAGAAAGACCAGGCTGGTGAAACCAACAAAAACAGCTAACCTGAACAAGGGGGAGCTCATGGACCCTAGACTGGTGAATGAGAGGACAGCATGGAAATGATATAGATCCCCTGAAGTTGGGTGTCATTAAGGAGGCCTCAGCAATCTGTGTGGCCTTGAGTAGTAGATCAGTATTTATCTCTGGAGTTTGAATGGTCTTTGGGAGGCAATTCTACACAGAGGGATGTTCTCTCAGCCTGGACACATGGGGGAGGGCCTAGGCCGTGCCCCTGGATGATATGACAGACTTTGGAGATCCCACATGAAGGGAATCACCCTCCATGGAGAGTGGAGTGAGATTGGATGGGGAGTTGGAGGGGGGCAGGGGAGGAGGGGAGGGCGAGGGAGCTGGGATTTTCATGTGAGGCAAGCTTTTTTCTAATTTAAATAAAAAGCATTTACCTGGCACTCAAATATCATATCTAAAATGTATAAAGGCAGAGAATAAGTTCACGTGTGGTGGTTTGAATGAGCGTGTCTCTGCAGGCTCATATGTTTGAAAGCTTAGTCACCAGGGAGTGGAACTATTGAGAAATATTGGAAGGATTAGGAGATGTGGTCGTGCTGGAAGTGTGTCTCTGGGATTTGGCTTTGAGGTTCCAACAGCCCACAACAGGCCCAACTGCTTCTCCAGAACCTGCCTGCATGGACCATGATGTTGATGGACTAAGCCTCTGAAACTGTAAGCAATCACCCAATTCAACGTCTTCCCTCTTAAGAGTTGCCCTGCCACAGGCTGAAGCATCTGTATTCATCAACCAGCAAACACAACACAACTCACAGTGTACAGAAGGACATCTGACGGGAAGTCCTGTGTATGCCAATAAAGCACTGTTGGCCAATAGGGAAGCAAGAGAGGTGGGACTAGGAGTCAAGGAGGACTCTGGGAAGGAGAAACACAGGGAGTCACGATGTAGCTGCCATAGGGGTAAGAAATCCGGATCCTTTCTCCAGTAAGAGAAATGCTTAGATTAACAATTATGGAGTAAATACTTAAGTCAGAGATAGCCAGTAGGAAACCAAGCAAACAGCCAACATCTTCATAATTAATATAGCATCCTGTGTGTTCTCTTGAGACTGATGAGGCTCGGGAACCAGGCTGGCGGGAAGGCTTCCCTCTACAACCCATACGGCATTTGTTATGGAATTTAGATATACGTTTACAAGGCTGAAAAGTTCCTGATTCTACCTTCCTAGGCATTCTCTTCATTTCTTTCATGTGTGTCAAGATGACTCTGATTTCCTTTAATGTAGCTGGAGCTTTCTCTGTCCCACCTGCCAGTTCCGCAGTCATTTATAAAATAATCGCTCAGAGGCTTAATATTAGTTATCATTGTGTAGCAGATGGCTCCGGCTTATTACTGGATAGCTCTTACATCTAAATTAGCCCATTTCTATTAATCTGTGCATCAGCACGTGGCCCATGGCTTGCCAGTAATGCTCTGGCATCTTTCTCCTCCAGCAGCTGCTGCCTCTCCGCTCTCCATTGTCTTTCTCCCTGTGTCTCTGTTTGGATTTTCTGCCTGGCTGTAGTCAGCCCTGCCACAGGCTGAAGCATCTTTCTTCATCAACCAGCAAACGCAACACAACTCACAGTGTACAGAAGGACATCCCTCATCACTTTAGAAATATATTCATGAATTAATGGATTTTCTGAAGCTGAACCATCCCTGAATTCCTGGGAAAAGAGACAAAAGGTAGGTAGGGGTGTGTGTGTGTGTGTGTGTGTGTGTGTGTGTGTGTGTGTGTGTTGTTTAACAAACACTGAGGGCTGGAGAGATGGCTCAGCAGTTATGAGCACTGACTGCTCTTCCAGAGGACCCAGGTTCAATTCCCAGGACAAGAAGGAAATCCAGTTCAACATAACTTAGCTAGCCAGTGTTGGTTTAAACTGCTAGGGGGTACCCTGAGCAGTTTATTGTAGGCACATCTGAGTACAGCACAATTTGGGGAAAAGTTCCCTGGTGTAACATTCTCTCCTGTGCTCAAGGAGGCAAAACCACATCAAAATTCTACTAAGAGTACACATCACTTCTTCCGTGAAAATGGGTTCTAGAGACAGGATGCACTCTAGAGACAGGCTGCATGTGATATCTTAAGGGCCAAGGGGAGGATCTGGTGTAGTCTCAGTCATAAGGTGACAGACAGGCCATTTGGGCTATTAGACACCTCCTGTCCTGGTTGTGGGAGCTTGGTATGGCCCAGCCCTATAGATAGTAGCACCTCCATTCCTTCTAGGTTATACATCTTGTTCTTCTTCTTTTTGTTTTGTTTTGCTTTTTGTTTGTTTTTTAATACATACAGACCTGGGGCAGTTCCCGCTTTTGACACTCCTTCTAACCCAACCCCCATCCACCCTCCCTCCCAGATCCACTCCTCCTCTGTTTCCCTTCAGAAAAGAGCAGGCCTTCCAGGGATATCCACAGCACACCACATAGCAAGACACGATAAGGCTAGACACCAACCCTCATATCAAGGCTGAAGTGAGGCAACTCGGTAGGAGGAAAAGGGCCCAAGAGTAGACAGAAGAGTCAGAGACACCCTCATTCTCACCGTTAGGAGTCCCAAGGAAACACTAAGCTAATAACCATAGCGTGTATGCAGAGGACCTAGCACAGACTCCTGCAGGCTTGGTGGTTGCCACGTCAGCCTCTGTGAGCACCTATGAGGCCTGCTTAGCTGATTCTACGGGGTGTTCTGGTGCCCTTGACCCCTCGGCATCCTGCCGTTCTCCTTCCCCTCCTTCTGCGGGGAGCATCTTTGTCTTTGAAAAGGCAGTCCTGTGTATTTGACATTCCTGAATTCCCTAGTGCTATCTGAGAGTGCAAGAACCTTTGTGCTCCCAACACACCCACGTGTCTGACAGCTCATAACCATCTCTAACTCCAGTTCCGACGGACTCAATGCCCTGTTCCACAAACGCCAGCTGCACATGTGGTACACAGAGATAAATGCAGGCAATATACTGAGTACCCATACATGGAAACAAAGAAATACATTTTAAGCTAAAATTTAAAAGCACTGGATTTTCTTAGCTAATGCTTTAAAAAAATGTTTGTATTATTAAAAGCAGTATATACTTGTACATAATAAATGAAAGTATAATTCAAATCTAACTCATTCAAAATGCATTAAATGGGTTGAATGATTTTTTTCATTTTTTTGGAATAACATTTGCATTATTTATAGCTTATGTGTCCCTTGAAATTCTGACAAAATCTACCTGTAAAATTTGTTTACATTTGAAGAAGTGAAGACCAAAGATGGCCTTTTAGATGCTAATGTCATTCATGGTCATTACTGTATTCAACTCTTCTATTTCTTTTTGGGCAAATCAGCTTTTATTTTCAGATGTGTTTACTATACTCACAAATACTTTAAGCTATTTTTTATTATTTTAACCTCCATTGTGCCTATTTTAATTCTATATTTGTTCACTTATACAGTTTTGTCCACTTGCAAGTTACGGAAATGTGTCTATCTTGAAATTACTAGAGAATCCTTACACAGGTTGCTTTTCCGTTCTATGACAAGACATCATAACCAAAGCAACTTCAGAGTTTATTTCATCTTACAGTTCCAGAGGAATAGGAGTTCATTATGGCAGCCGGGATACCAGCTAATTGGAGGCATGAAGGTGGGAGCAGGGATCTTTATCAGGAGCACAAGGCAGAGAGAGTGAAATGGAAGCAAGGCTCCACCACCTCACCATCCCCAAATGGCACCCCCAACTGGGAACTAAGTGTTCAGTGAGCATCACTTGGGGGACATTTCTCCCTTCAAACCACCACAGTCCCTTCAATTTCTAACAGTAATCTGCATGGTGGTGTTTCACTATGTCATTGACTTCCTTACTTAATTTGTTTCTAATAATACAGACTTGCTGTGTTATTTTTCTCCCTATGTCTACATTCCTGTTATTCTTTTTAGAGTTGTATGTCTGCAGAAGAAAGGAGCCTCTCCTTAGCTTACACAGCTCATCAGAAAGCCCCTCCTCCTCCTCCTCCTCCTCCTCCTCCTCCTCCTCCTCCTCCTCCTCCTCCTCCTCCACAGAAGCAGGACCTCCGCAAGCTACCTGCAACCTGGTGACAAATGGCTGATGGATGTGGAGATGATGTCTTATCTGCAACCTCTGTCAAACACAGATCTCACCAGACTGCCTGTCTGAGAAAACTCACAGCATTCCCATAAAGAGGGAAGGCAGCAACTCCAGCCCAGGAAGACAACTGCATTTGTTGACATAATTCTTCAAAAGAAGTCAACAGCCAGGCTGGCAAACGCCTTTAATCCCAGCACTCGGGAGGCAGAGGCAGTCGGATCTCTGTGAGTTCAAGACTGGGCTGGACCGACAGCCTCAAAAACAATACAGAGAAACCCTGTCTAGTAAAAACCAAAAAAAAAAAAAAGTCAACCTACAGTCAAATAAAACCTCGTGGAGAAAACCCCAAACTCCTGTCAGTGTTGGTAAACTTCACTTTACTCAAGACTTGATAAATCCTGGAGATTATGTCCTAGATTCCCTTGGTTTGATTTCTAAAACTCTAGAGCATAGCCACATTGCTGTTTGACGATGAAATGACTAGATCTGTGACTCCTAACCAGCAAAAGAACTTACACAGACTGTGTCATGTCCCAGCCCCAGTTGCTTCTCCCCTTAGGGGAAACTGTGTGGAGAGAATGAGAATGAGGCATACTACTAACTTCTGCCAATGCGGTGCCTAGGAGGAGTGGGTAGAGGGAGTTCTAGACTGGAAAATATATTCATGATGGCTGTGCACTGTGACAGCAGTTATGAGATTTGTGTGGCATTTGAGAATTTGCAAAGTGTTCACATAAACAAGATCCTATTAAAATCTAAAAACAGTAGACACAAATAATAACTCTTTTGTTTTAGTAGTTGGAATCAGGGCATAAGAGTTAAATGTAGGGCCTGAGGGGATAGCTCAGAGGCTAAAATTATCACCGTGCAAATAGAAGGACCCAAGTTCAGATCCCCAGAAAACACATGGAAAGCCAGGTGCTGCTTACAATCCCAGTGTTGGAGAGACAGAGGCAAGGAGATCCCCCAGAGTCCACTGGCCAGTTGGTCTAGCCTACTAGGAAAACTTCAAGTTCATTGAGAGTCCCTGTCTGGAAAAACTAGGTGAGCAATTAAGGAAGATGCCCAGTGTCAACCTCAGGCTTCCATATGCACATATAAATACATACACACATGAACAAAAGAATAAAACATAAAGTACATGTAGGCAAGATACTGGCAAATTTTGGGATAAGAACCAGGAATTTCAGAAGCCGCCATTTTGCTCCCAAATGTTTCTCCATCAAGGGATTCATGGTCCTGCCCTCGATTCCACTGGGTAAGGAGGGGGAGGGTGCTTTCACACACTGTCATCCAATCCTACGCATGACCTCTAAATACCAATTGTGTAAGGACTGAAGCCGTTGTTTATTGCCAGCAGAGGAGGTCATGGTTAGAACGCTTTCCATCTGTATTTTGTGATGATGCAAGATGTGAAAACTGGGAATTATCTAGAGGAGAAGCACATGGCCTCAGATAGAACTTGGCCCGTAGACTCCCACTTAGTCTCCTGTCTTGGCTTCTTCTCGACTTGGTAAGCTAACATTTGAGTGCACCATGGTTCACGTTTGCCGTACTTCGTTTCCTCTGACTATCTGTTCATTCCCAGAGAGATCCCATGCAGTTTAATGAGAGTAGCTGGTGAACAAACCTATACCTCTCTCACGAGATGTAGGGTGTGTGTGCAACTGCCGACAGACTGACATGCTGTCTGTCTGTCAGGAATCTCAAACTCAGTATGTCCTGACTGAAACGTCTGCTTGTGCTTCCAGGCTTTTGATCATGCTAAGCTTCCTATTCTCGGGTTACCACAATTCTGTCTCTTCTGCTGCATTGATAAAAAATTTGTTAACTGAGAAATTAATTGAAAAGTCACTCTGTTCCTGTTTTTCCCACCCCATACTCGACCCATCAGGATATTCTGATTACTCTGCATGTAAAATATGTCCTAATCCAACAGTTTTTCGTAATCTCTACCGCTAATCTGATGGAAGTCATTTTCCTAACCAGATAGCTATAAAAGAATCTCCCACGATCTCTGAATTCTTCCCCAGTGCCTCACAGGCTACGTTGCTCTCAACACAGCATCCAGAAGGAAACTTGAATATTATTCCAGCCTTTAACCTTCAAACAAAACAAAGACCGATACCCCAGTCGCTCACAAGGTGCTTGCTCCTGGCCACTCAACAGCCTCTTGTCCTCATGCCTTACTCTTCTGACCTCAGTCCACAAGACTGGTGTGATCACAGGGCCACACTCATGCCAGGCCTGTTGCCCGCCACAGGGCCTCTGGAGAGATCCTTCTTTTGCATGCTTACTGCTCCCACATACCCACATGCCACACTTCTCTACCTCCTTCAAGCTCCACACCAAATGCCAAACCACAACCTCTTTAAAATTGCATTCTCCACATTCCCTTTCCTCTTTTACTTTTTACGCTTAGATTTATCAGTTTAAAATACAGTATATAGCTACCTTAATTCAATTATTGTCTATTTGTTTTTCCTAGAATGTAAGTTTTATTTCATTATATTATATTACATATAAATGAATAATATTATATTCATTTTCCAAGAATGCTTCTCTATTTTGCTATCTGATCTATATCTCAGTTCTTGGGTCAATACCTGCATCCTTCAATAAATGTTTGCTAGCCTAATGAATAAGAGATTGAATAAATTAATGACAACCAATTGACTTTTAAAATCCTATGATTATGGTACACATATGATCATACAAGATAACGACCAAGCCATCAAGAGCATGTATCAGCTCCCAAATTTAGGGTACACTTTCTTAACTGTCTCCCTAACATAGCAGGTTTTAAAAATGCTTAGTATATGATTCTTATGGCCATTTTCTGGGGCACCTGCGCATGTGTGGAATCTAGAAGATTCGATCAGATATCAGTGTTCATCCCATTACTGTAACTACTATCACATGAGGGCATCTTAGACCTGCCCAGGGCCTGATGCTCAGCTGTGTGGTACGAGCTGCTGCCTGGACCAACATGTACGGATAGGAATCGCCACAATGACAGAGAAGTAAGAAACACTCTAGGGAAAGTGTGATGCCAAAGGGAAGGGCCACCCTCTGGGCAGATGGGCAGCTCAAAATAGGAAGTCATTTCTCTCTGGACAGCTTTGGAGTTGTACCTTTGCCAAACTCCGCCCCAGCCTCCAACCTTGAGAAGGGACTTTGTGGCAATAATTAATCACAAGATGCTTTTGCTCTTGCCCTCCCATTGGAATGGACTGGTATACTCCTTCTTTTCCCTATCACCTCACCTCTCCAGGGACATAAAGCAAGCTAAGGTTAGGGCTCCAACCAGACACAATTCATCAGAAACTCCTGGGGCAATCCCCCATCCGTGTCTGCTCTGTCTCTGCCACTTCTCATTTCTCCATTCCCATCAGCTTCATCATCTGTTGTCTACCTCTTTTTACGTTCCCCTTTCTTTTCTCCACCTACCCAAGGCAGCCATGGCTTTGCATTTTACCCGGGATCTTGACAGCCTCTAGAGACCATGACCTGAGTCACCTCTTGAACATTCCCAAGCCGTTCCTCTCTGAACCCAGGTAAGAAGAATCCTGGTGATGGCAATCCGTAGGTAAAAAAAAAAGGACAAAGAAACTCTGAGGGTAGAGCTCTTGGCTAAGGAAATAAAGTGCCTGTTAGTGGGTCTGCACTAAAGAGATAATGCTGGGGAGGCGAACGCTCGTTCCGTTGACTTCACCTTCTCTCTGACAGATCTGGTGCCTCTCTCCTCTGTATACTACACGGCACACGTGTCCATTGTGCTGTCACCTACAGAGCCCTTAAGTTCATGGAATGCTGACTTACAGTTTGTGGCAACTATGGATGCCAGGACTCTGAAGCTTGCTTCTATTTTTATTTAGTTGTTTTGCCTAAATGCTGCCCTTTTATCTCTACTTTCCCATCAACTCCAAGTAGGGAGTTTTGTGTGCCTGTGTGAACTCCAAGATAAGAGGTATCCAAAACACATGGTTCCAATAAAGGTTATTTGTAAAATACTAAAAAGGGGACCATTCAGCTTTTAGAGGTAGAAGAGAATGCATTCAAAACGACCAGGTCTGAGATCATTGCTCAGCTTTGTGGAGGTCAAAGCTTTACCACTGACAATACCAAGACAGGGAAGACTCCCTTTATCCCTCCTATTTAGGAATGAAATCCTCAGCCTGCCTAGATCTCGTCATTAAGAGACTATCCCATCACAGAGAATGTAGGTCCATGTCCAAGTCTGGCCTCCAGCAGGCTGAGTACTCTGCATTGATCTCATTTAATCCTGTCATTAGCTGCCTTCTGGCAAACTTAGGGGTCTAATTTAGAGAGAAAGAAAGTAGGTAACTGGACAGTAGGGAAGGGGAACATGATGGCATTCATGCTCACAAAACATCAGGTGATCCCAGGGAGTCTGGGCTCTCAGAGACAGTGAAGCACTTCCCCCAGAAAGATGGCTCATCCCAGAAGGTAAATACTTTTTTTTCTTACAAGGGCTGATCTTTTGTGTTTGTTTGTTTTCATCTCAGTGAATTATGAAGATGCCCTGACAATACTAAAATAGCCTTGGCTTCTCCCTCGATGCATCTAATGCTACCGATCCCTTAGTTCCAACTCCATGGCCAGTAAGGAACACAAAACCATCTTTTAGAGGAAGAGCCTTTCAGTTTCACAAGGCAGCCCTCTTACTGTCTTGTAGATTGGAATGTAGCTTCTAAATTAGAAGTATTTTCAAGCCTGTTAAAATTCTCCTTCCTAGAAAACAGCAATTGAGTAAAAAAATAAATTTGGGAAACAAACCAGTTTTCTTTACAGAGCAAATATTTTTCAAATAAAGTAAGTGATCCCTGGACCTAGGATACTTTTCAACATTTAACAGCACAGTGATCATTCATTTCCTGGGACAGAGTTGACCTTCTGTCAGAACTGGGGCAGTCTCTGCACCAGACAGTTTTTATGTGGAACATTAAAGTGCTCATTTTTTGAAGCTTATCTATCTGCCTCTGGAGGAAGCCTGTGTTAGCGACATTCATTAAAATGGCTCCTGTCTCATTCAGGGAGAGAATCTCTTTCAACACATCAAAGGCAAAGAGTCAGCTCTACAATCAGTAGGACTCCTAGATTTTCATGGTTCAAAGTTCCTATCCAATTGAAAATAAGAGAGAGCAGGACGCCTGGAAAACATCCTCTTCCGAAAGTCCTAATCCCACACAATTGATTTCTGGGGAAAGGAGAACAAAGCGTGGCAGCTATCCAGAGTGCTCTAAACAGACACACACATTACTGCTGGGGCCAGCCTCCCTGAATCATCAAGAAGCATGAGGTCTGGGAAACGTTAGTCAAAGTGAAAAGCCTCTGGTAGCATGTTGACGCAGACCTGGGCAAAGGTCAGCCATTTTAAGAAGAGCTCATAGGTAGCCATAGAAACTGTCAAGATCATCTCATCTGTATAAAATACAGGATCCTTAAATACTTCAGAAACTGCAATAATGGGAAAGCAAGAATGTCTGTATAGAGAAAAATTGTCTCTATTCCACTTATACGCTTTTAGAGAATAACATGACATCGAGAAACTAACAAGGGTTCTTATACTCAGACTCACAAAAGCCTTTGACAAAAAAATATCATGTCATCCTCAGGCATGAAGGACTTAGCAAGTTACTTTACCTTGTCAAAGAAACTGGATAGAAATGCCACACAAGCAAATAGCACATGTCCCAGGAATCAAAGCTGAGATCATAACTAGCTGGGGGGAAAAAGAAGAGTACATAATGCAATCACTAAATCCAGAGGTGATTCAGCAGCCCCCGTGTAAATCAGCTGCCAGACTGGTGGGAAGACACCACTGCAAAGCTTGTTTGCATGAGCAAAAGGTACCAACAAAGTAAGCTAAGTAAGCTTTAATCCAAGCGACTTGGTTTCACAAACAGTGCTTAATTGAAATATATAATAACTTAAGTATATATAAAATTAATTCATTTCAAGGGATCGGCCATGGGCCGTGAAGGAGGTCTGCTTGACTAGGAAAAGGAGCCATTACAGTCGCTGTGCAGGTGGAGCCCAAAGACGGACATGCTAATATAGAAGCAAAAGTTACATCCTCTCTACACTCGTTATGGAATCCTCATTAAGTTGCTCTTTGGCCCTGGCTGTCCCACAGTGATAACAGAGCTAGTTCCCTTGTCCCCTCCTATCCAATGCAAGCACCCAGAAGAAAACCACAAAGCAGTTTTAAACTGTGAGTGCTCTTCATCTTTCAGCAAGAATTAAGGGGGAAAAAAGGAAACATCATCTTTTCAGTGTATGGTACTCCCTTGAGAGAGAGAAAAAAAATCACTAAACAATTTATTTCACTGTCATTTTGCAGTCAGGATATACAGATTTATTTGTAACTTTCTAAGTTGACTTATTTTAGGGCAATGGCTTCTGCTATGGCCTTTCTTTTTGATTCTTTTTGTAGGCTAAGACCAGTGAGCCGGAAGGCAATTTTTGTAAATATGTATGTATGTATGTATATATGTATGTGTGTGTGTAACTATTTTTTTGTCAAGAGTAGCGAGATCTGGCTCCAACCCAGTTCTGCCTACAGACATTAGTGAGACTCCAGGTTGGGTAGCTGTCTCTCTGAGTCTTACTCAACATGGGGTTTCACGACAGCATGAGTTTAGCACCACCTCTGACCTTTAGTCTCCATCTTAGCATGCGTGGACCTCTCAAGAGCTGAAGGAGTCTGAACGGTAAGTCTCTCATATCCCCCTTCTTCCCATCCTACAACCATGTTTAGAAGTGCTTTGATTGGCTATTGAAATGACCAATGAGAAGCATCATTGTGATAGATCATTGTTTATAACTCTACACAGCAAAAAAAAAAAAAATTAAGCCCAAGGTCTGAATCTCTAGCTCAGGAAACCTTCCAACCACATCCAGATGTCCTGGGCCACCAGCCAGCCATGACTCCATGGGTGCTTCATGGAGGAGCCTCTCACAATTAGAAGAAAGAATCTGCCAGAAAAATAACAAGAGCAGTGATGAACGTCAAAACTAGGAACTATTTTTAGATTTGCTATCTTAAATTATCTGCATTACCGCGCACATCCGCTATCCTCAAGGGAAACGTCGGCGAGGAAAATCTGAGCATAGGAACGCCTGGGAGGCTGGGGGTCATTTCTAGTCTGCAGGAAGCCATAGGGAGGGGGTGGTATTTGTTTAAACCGGGGAGGGCTTGTGTAGTGTTGTGGTGCGCATTATATACGTAAATTGTGTCCTTTGAGTTCACTGAGAAGGGGATCATAAAGCAGGGCTGTCCCATCACACTTCAAATCCACAAGCTTGTCTCAGTGTCTCCTCCAAGGTCCCTTGTCTGGGATGGACTGTCTCTCCCAACTCTGTGACACTGAAGGAGGAAAACAGTAAAATGGCTAAAGAATAAAAAAAAATACCAGATCCTTGAAAACAGCTAGTAAACGAAGGCTCTCCAACAGAGGTTGCTACTGTGTATCACTTGGTATCAAAATGCCTACAGGGGAAATGAGAAGCCCAAGTTCAGCCATGGGAGCCCGTCCACGAAGAGAATGCTGAACTGGGGCTTCTGGCTCTCTGACTCAGCTTCCCCAGTTATTTCCTGCTGCATGTTTTGAGTGCCTGCTTTGATTACTTTGTCTTTGTCTAGTGCTGTTATATCTTTCACTTGGAAGCCTCACCAGAGAGGGCGCTCTGCTCTACTTGGAATCTATGGGGAGCAGAATCTGGCTGCCTCAACACGGCTATTTCAGCCAGTGCTCTGCCACTGATTTGATGATGTTAAATTTCTGTCGCTGTTTGCTCTTTTACTTGGAAGCCTCACACAAAGAGACACTGTTCCTACCCTGGCCTTTCTCTATTGGCAGCACGAGCTGGCTGCCTCATTGGGGCTACTACAGCACATTTATGGAGGGTGGTTTATTATTATTTATCATTACTGTTATTGTTATTATTATTATTATTACTGTTATTATTATTACTGATGATGCTGTTTGTTCAAAGAAAATTTTAAAGATTTATTTGCTTTTATTTTATTCATGAGGTTGTTTTTTTTTTCATGGGCATATGTATACGTACCACACGCATGCTTGGTGCCTGCAGAGGCCAGAGGAGGGCATTAGATCCCTTGGAACTGGAGTTACAGACAGTTGTGAACCACATTATGTATGCTGGGAACCAAGCCTTGTAGGTTTTGCAAAGACGGATAGTATTTTTGACCACTGAGCCATCTCCCCAGCTGCTTCCAGTAAATGTTTTGAGCACCTAATTTGGAGATGTTCTGCTATCTCTATTTTGCCACTTATTCTTTTAGTTTGCTTTGCTATGTACTTAATGAAACCATTCAAAACTGAAAGTATAGCCATCATGGACCATTCTCTACAAGATGCAGAATAAGTGTATAAGACCACAGGTTATCAGGGGCTAACCTTCCTGGGTACAAATTTGGCTTTAGTATTATCCAGTTAGTCATAAGGCAGTTGGCTTCCTAATCTCTAAATTGCATATGGGAAGAATCCACTCACTTCACTAGGTTGCTGCTAGACTAATTGGGTTACGCTTAAAATACTTATGAACAGTTTCCAAGAACTCTCTTAAGTGTTCATTATTTTGGTTGGTGTTGTTAATCCCGTAGAAGTGTGAAGCTTTCTGCCCTCATCTCCCTGGGAGAGGAAGGTGGTCCAGGCAGCTTTTTTCTCTTTCTATAGCTTCCTCTGCTAGATGAAGCAGGATTTGAATTGCTGAACTTTGCCTGCCTGTGACTCTCAATTCCTGGACTGAAACTGTGTGCCCAGCTGATCCTTGCATTTTCTTAGCCTACTAGACCTAGAGGTTGTAACACTTCCCCCCAAAAGAGCTAAACAAAGCAGAAACAATCTCTTGGTCCTGTTCAATTAGTTGACCCATCCCACATGCCTTGTGCAGCCTGATTTGAAAACATGATTATTCTTGAGCAACTCGATCCAAGGTCACCATTTAGTTAGCTTCTTGTCATCTGCCTGGTTTACATCATGAAAGCAAAGGAAATTAAAACAGATGGTGTCTGTCTTACCTTCCAGAACCCACTCCACTGGCTTCCCTAAAGAGATGAGAGACGGAGGTAAGGAGACCAGCAGGGGCAGCTGAACGGCTGCCTCTGTCCTGGGACCTCTAGAAGTTCCATCTGCCTGAAATCTCATGGCACCAACCTCACTGCTAATGCTACAACACCTGGCTGAGAACAGGCACAAGACCCAGGTTGGCTAAATTTGTTCAATAGATGGGAAATGGCCCCCAAAGAGGGGGAAGGGGTTAAACCCTGTGGGAAATGAGTCTGCCTCCCTCAAACTTACTCCTGCGCCACCACCCCTTCCCCCATTAGTAGAACAGAATGTGTGCTAGCAAATATTCCCTTCAGATGACACAAGAAAGAGCACAGGGTGATGATGCTGATAAATCGAATTCTCCCAAAGGAGCATCCAACAGCAAAAGCCAAGGTCTCTGCCGTCCTTGATTTTCCTTCCAACTGTGCGTGGCTGTTTTCACCCTGCCTCTTCACTCTTGCGCTCTGTCATGAGGACCAGGAACAAATTCCCCGGGCCGTGTTGACTAGGACATTGAAAGAACGGCAGAGCCTGGGATTAAAGACATAAAGAAGTTTATAAAATAGATTTTGCTGGCACCTATTAAAAAGTTAAACATCGCCGGGCGGTGGTGGCGCACGCCTTTAATCCCAGCACTCGGGAGGCAGAGGCAGGATCTCTGTGAGTTCGAGGCCGGGCTGGAGCGACAGCCTCCAAAACAATACAGAGAAACCCTGTCTCGAAAAACCAAAAAAAAAAAAAAAAAAAAAAAAACAGTTAAACATCCTCCTCCTGCCGTTCACAGAGCCTTCTTTCCATCCCGTATCTGCTTCACTCAGGAGACTCTCCCCAGCATAGTAGGCCTGCACGCTGACCATGTTTCCCAACCGTTACTTACAGCTGAGTCACCAGATAAAGAGTAATGGGGGTCTGATGACAAATATGGAAAGTACTGCTCACTTTGAGGGTTGAGCCAGCACAGACAGACACCACCTTTCCTCATGTTGACAGAACATTAACCACAATGCCAGGTGCATTTGGATCCTCGGCAAATCCAACAAGACCCTCCCATAAAGTATCCTTGCTTCCCAAGTGTCTATCCCGGCATGAACCACAGATCTGGGTCTCTAACTGAACGTTAAATTAATAGAGATTGTCTGATTGGCCTCATTCGAGAACAGCGTATGGGCCACAGGGAGTGCCAGATTCGGACTCAGGAAGCCCGCATAGGACTGACAGAGGCTTTCTGCACATATGTTACAGTTGTGTAATTTGGTCTTCTAATGGGATTCCTAACAGTGGCAGCAGGGGCTGTCTCTGACTCCGTTACCTGCTTTTGGGACCCTTTCCTGCCATGGGTTGCCTCATCCTGTCTTAATAGGATGTCTAGTCTTAAAGCACCTTGATACGCCATGGCTGGCTGACATATACAGGAGGCCTTGCCTTTTCTGAAAATAATGGAGGAGGAGTTGACTGCAAGAGGGAAGATTGGGAGAGGGACTAGGAGAAGAGGAGGGAGGGAAGGGAGGGGAACTGTGATCTAGCTGGAAATGAATGAACAAAGTGTTTTTTAAAACAAGTTGCATGAGATGTCCTAAGAGGCCCTCATATATGCTGGGTCACTCTGTGGCTCTGTGTCACACCTTGGAAGGCAGAGTCAGCTAAGAGGATAGAGAAACAAAGAGGAGAGGCCTTGGAGGACCCTGAAGTCTAGAACTTATGACCATACAAAACACATGATTGTCTAGAGCGAGGCCGGTGCTTGCCTCCGTGGGTGGAGGTCAGGAGGGATGTACACTAAGACCACGGTCTCAAATCAGAGATCCTAGTTGGAAAGGCTGGTAAAGCTGCACTGTTTGGTGAGCTTCGCTCTGGGGATGTGGTCAGGAAGACTTACTGGTGTGCAGGCGTGGAACATCTTTACAGGCACCCCTCCCAGCCCTGTTCTGACTCCCAAGTAAACCGTTCTCGGCTTTCAGAACGGCCACACCCACAGGCTCACCCTGCTTCCGCTTCTCTCCCACAGGTGCCTCCCGACCCCAGCGCATGGACAGCCCCAGCAACAGCACCACACCCCGCGGCGGCTTTCTCCTTCAAGGCTTCTTCGAGTTCCCGCAACTGAGGCCCCTTCTCTTCCTGGTGCTGCTGGCTGTGCACCTGGCCACTTTGAGTGGTAACCTGCTCATCCTGGTGGCCGTGGTCTCGGTGCCCAGTAGGCCGCCCATGCTGCTCTTCCTTTGCCAGCTCTCAGCCATCGAACTGTGCTACACGCTGGTGGTGGTGCCCCGCTCTCTAGCCGACCTGAGCATGCCTGGCCATGGCAGCAGGGGCAGCCCCATTTCCTTCCTGGGCTGCGCTGTCCAGATGCAAATGTTCGTGGCACTGGGCGGGGCTGAGTGCTTCTTGTTGGCAGCCATGGCCTATGACCGCTATGTGGCCATCTGCCACCCGCTGCGCTACGCATCTATAGTGACCCCGGGTCTGTGTGCACGGCTGGCCCTGGCTTGCTGCCTCGGGGGACTAGCAGTGTCCGTGGGGCTAACGGTGGCAGTCTTCCACCTGCCTTTCTGTGGGTCCCGCCTGCTGGTGCATTTCTTCTGCGACATCACTGCACTTCTCCATCTGGCCTGCACACGAAGCTACGTGGACGAGCTGCCCTTACTGGGAGCCTGCCTGGTTCTGCTATTGCTGCCCTCAGTGCTCATTCTGACCTCCTATGGGGCCATTGCCTCTGCCCTGCGCCACTTGCATGGTGGTGGGGGCAGACGCAAGGCTGCCTCCACCTGCGCCTCGCACCTGGCTGTCACCTTCCTGCATTACGGCTGCGCCACCTTCATGTATGTGCGGCCCAAGTCCAGCTACTCCCCACGACTAGATCGGACAGTAGCACTGGTTTATACCAATGTCACGCCACTTCTGTATCCCCTTATCTACAGCCTGCGCAACCGGGAGATCACGTCTGCCATTCACAGGGTCCTGGGGCTCCGTGGATCAGGGTCTGTGTGAGCCCTGTATAGCCGGCCAAGACAGTGGGCAGTCCTGTTTGTTAAGCATCCATCCCCTAGCGTTTCTTGTTTGCATTTCGAAAGGCACCCTGGGAGCTCAGGGGGTGAGATTCAAGAGAGAGAACTTGGAAACTGCACAAGAAGAGATGTGCAGTGGCCATGTCCTTCATTCCTCCCAGGATGAATGTCCGGAAGTGGAGCAGAGAGGTCTGGATTTGGATCCAGTGCTCCCGTTTGACCCCTGCCACATTGTCCCCATAATTCCCAGGCCTACGCAAACCAGCGGGTTGGGATGATGCCAGCGGTCTGAAAGGCAGATGTGGAAAGTAACGGTATATGAAGAGAGTGGCTAGGACCCTGGTTATCATGCCAGACTTATCAAGGCTGCGGGGAGTCACATAAAGTTTCCTGGGGGAAACAGATGGAGTGCAGAAGGCATGGGTAAGTGTTAGCCAGAAGAGAAGGATGGAGAAGGCACCAAGCGAAACCAGTCAGTGAAGCCTGAAGCGTAATGAAAAAGATCTCACAATGGTTGAAGGAGCTGTATCGTGGGCTGTTGTGGTCGTTTGCTATTTGTGGGATAGCTTGGGCTGTAGTGAGACACATAATTGGGTATCTGTGTGGGGAAACTGGGTGTTGCCAGAAGAGTCGGAGATGAAGAAGTAGAGAGCACAAAACCTATTTAACTCATGTCATTTGGTCCTGCATGGTGGTGCCATTGTTGAAGCGGAGAACCCAGGAGCAGAAGCAGTAGAGAAAAGAGGTTGTCACTCTGTTTTGAAATGCGGCTGGGGCAAGCAACGCAAGCCATGGTAGAGCATAAACATAAAGGTTTGTCGAAGACATAAACGCAGTGTTCAGGGTGTGCATGCTCAAGGGGATGAATCAGCTGGTGATTACCGAAGGCTGTGGAGACCATGGGGTTGGCAGATACTAGCCGGGGAACTAATAGACAAATGTAAACGAAGAGGCTGAGTCGGGACCCAGAGGCAAACATGTGCACTGAGATAAGGGTAAGAGGCAGCCAACCGGATTGGAGAGCTGTTCCCTGGACGTCTTTCTTTCACCTTTCCAGATTCAGTTGTCTCAATTGTGAAACAAGGCAAAAACTAAGTGATCCATGAGATCAGACGCGGGTGGCAGTCCCGAGGAAGGTGCTTGATAGAGGCTACCTTATCTAAAAGGGCTTTAGAAGAAAGCGGTTGCGTCACCTAGAGGTCTATTGACGCATGCGTGTACCCGTACTCCTCAATCTGACCGTGGATGCCTATGGGAGCAAGAGGTAGCAGAGGTTACAGACCATCTCTCCCTTAAGCAGTCATAGTCTGCAGATGTTTTCTAAACATCGTGACTGTGTAGACTCTCTGTCAGAATGACTGGTAGTTATCTCAGGATGAGATAGCTGTGGTAACCCTTGACCAAGGCTTTTGAGCGAGGCTAGCATAGGGACTTGGATGATACATAAGGCTTTCACTTCCGAGTGTCTCTGGGTAAGTGTGTGGTACAAGCGCGCTTGCACATTGGGAAAGTGACTTGGGAATAGCAGAGCGGAACTGAGGTGACAAGTGGAGAGTTGCAGCAGTAACCCACAGAAGAGAAAACAGGGCTCTACACTGGAGACGCGATGTGCGTGTGGGGAGAAAAGCAGGAATGAGGTAAAATGTGGCGAAGGTACCATACATCCCACCGTGGGAAGGTAGAAACAGCAATTTAGAATAAGCAGCCTTGGGTTTTCACATTCAAACACGCACTAGGGTAAGATAAAGATTTAAATCTGAAATTCAAAACCACAAGCCACGTTGGAAATTACAGCAAAAAAATAAAATAAAATAAAAACACCAGCTACTCAGATTGCTGAGGCAAAAAGATAATACATCCAACGTCTGTCTAAATTACTAAGTGAACTCAAGGCCAGCCTGATCAATGTCTCATTTAAATCTAATAAGGAAAAAGATGGTTGGAGATACAGCTCAGTGACTGAGCACTTATCTGTCATGTGTGAAACTCTGGGTTCAGGTAATAATCAAGCAAAGCTTTTCGCAGAAGGGGAGAGATGCTGCAAACATAATGTCAAGATAAGAGTCCAACAAAAAGAAAAGGACCAATAGAGTTCACCAAAGGCAAATTAAATTCTGTGCTTTTTAAAAGTAATTTGAGCCTGGCTTGGTGGCACACGCCTTTAGTCCCAGCACTTAGGAGGTAGAGTCAGCAGATCTCTGTGAGTTAGAGGCCAGCCTGGTCTACAAAGCAAGTTCCAAGACAGCCAGGACAACACAGAGAAACCCTGTCCAGGAAAAAAAAGATAATTTAATATAACATGTATATATTATACTTAGGTATATATAATTTTTAAAAAATGATAAAAACTTGTAATTTTGACAAATAAATAGGTAACAATTCTTGCCTACACCATTGCCTCCCACCCCTAAACAGAAATAAAGGTAAATGACACAATTTTAAAAGACAAACAACCCAATTCAGAAGGTGACTTTATGAAAATATTGTTTCTTCAACTTTAACTTTACTAGCAACAACAACAACAAAAATTAATGATAAGCCGGGTGTTGGTGGCACACTTGGGAGGCAGAGGCAGGTGGATCTCTGGGAGTTCGAGGCCAGACTGATCTACAGAGCAAGTTCCAGGACAGCCTCCAAAACAATACAGAGAAACCCTGTCTCGAAAGACCAAAAAAAAAGTTAACGATAAACTCACTTGACTACTCTCATACATTTTTTTCAACAATTCTATGTCAGTATAGTTACCAAGAGGATTTGGGTGCTACGGTGGCCATTTGGTGACAATTTAGTTTTACCTCCTATATCATGATTTCTGTAATATTCTTTTTCTTTGATCCACTAATTTCACTTTTTATTAAAAACAGATCCTTCTCTCATACAATGCATCCCAACCACAGTGTCCCCTCCCTCAATCCTCCCAGCTCCTTCACAGCTCCCATGTACCCCAGATCCACCCCCCTCTCCATTTCCTCTTCAGAAAATCGCAGGCCTCTAAGAGTTGACAACCAAACAGAACAAAACAAGATACAACAAGACAAGGTAAAAGTCGTCACACTGAGGCTGGACAAGGCAACCCAATAGGAGGGAAAGAGTCCCAAGAAAAGGCACTAGTCACAGACACACCTGTTCCCACTGTTAGGAGTTCTATAAGCATGCCAAGCTAATAGCCGTGACATTATACACAGAGGGCCTGGTGCAGACCCATGGAGGCTCTGTGCTTGTCTCTTCAGGCTCTGTGAGCCTGTGTAAGCCCTGCTTAGTTGACTCACTGGGCCATGTTCTCCAGGTGTCCTCCATTCCCTCTGACTCCTACAATTTTTCCACCCACTCTTCCACAGGATTCACCAATCTCCTAGAGGAGAAGCCCGATGGAGGTCTCCAATTTAGACTCTCTCTCTCTGCATAATGTCTGCATCTGCTCCCATCAGCTGTTGGAGGAAGCCTCTCTGACGACAATTGGACGAGGCACCAATCAATGAGTGTAGTAGAATATCATTAGGAATCATTTTATTGGTTGTTTTCTCTTTTTTGCCAATAGTATCTGGTTCTACTCTAGGTCTTCACTTCCTAAAGTATTTCTTTACACAGAGACTGAAAAAAGGTGTTCCGTTTTAAGAAAAACAAAAATATGACCGGCCAGGTGTCTATTCTCCAATTTCTTTTTTTTAATTGATTATTTGGGGATCTCACATAATGCACCCTGACTGCACTCACTTCCCACTCTTCCCATGTCCCCCACCACTCCTTCACAACCACCCCCACAAAAGGGAAAAAGCAGATCCACACTGTGTTGTCTATATACTCCCTGTGACCATCCCCACCAAGGGAGGAGGAGTCTTTCTCCACCTGCACCCTAACCAGAAGTCATCAACTGAGGAGAGCTGAGCAGTAACCAGAGACCATTACTTACCTATAACTTGAAGAAGGAGAAAAAACACAGAAGGTTATCATGAGGACTGAATGATTCAGTATTGGTGATGCACTTAGAAGAGTGCTTGCTGTTATTATCAAAGAAAAAAAGGAATCCACACCTCAGAGAGTGCCGTGCAATTGTAATCCATGAACAGATGACCTGAAAAAATCGTTCTCACTGTGAAACGGCTCTCTTTGACGGATAAATGTGTTTAAGACTTTGTTCAGAGACCAATGAAGATGCTATCTTCTCTATCCTTAGGTGTGTGGATGCAGCTTAGATACAGGACTTCTAGCCTTGGGATCTGTCTGTCAGTGGCTCAGTCAGCTATTAGAAAGATACACTGAACTATCTTAGTCATCTTTAAACTTATGTTCTGGAGCTGATAATGTTTGGACAATTATGGAAAAAGAAAGAGAAGGAAAACTAGGGGGAGAGAAAACCTATCTGGACTGTACATACGCTGTTCTTTGTTATCACAAGAAAAGTTAAAATGTTGTTCCTTCCTAATACTTGTGAGATCATAAAGTAGGTTTTGTTGACTGTAATCCATTAAAATATCCATTTATGTATCATTAACTTCATTTTCTCACATGCAAAGCCTTGCTAGGCCATGTTTGACACTCATTAGTTGCAAATTGAGCTGAAAAAGCTTGTTAACTCTTGAAGCTGTTTTCTCCAGGAGATCTGCATATATCTTGCTATGGCTGCATCCCCTGCATAAACCCACTCACAGAGGACCAGAATAAAGGTCTGTACATTCTTAGATTTCCACATTATCTTCAGTAGACAAAAGGTACCAAATACGCCAGCACATTTATGTTATTAAACATATGAAAGCTAAGAAATTCTCACATGTAGAAACCAAAAAAATGGCTTAGTGTGTAGACAAAGAAAGAGTTGTGGAAACCCCCTCCAAAAAACACATTTTCAATGGAGCAAGTATATTGTTAATTCATGACTATCAAGCAGACTGGAGACCTGGATAAAATATTATTCACTGTCCTCTCACTCACCAGTCTGGGGTCCATGAGCTCCCGGTTGTTCAGGTCAGCAGCCTCTGTGGGTTTCAACAGCCAGGTCTTGACTCCTTTACCCGTCACTCCTTCCTCTCTAAAACTGGGTTCCAGGAGTTTAGTTCAGTGTTTAGCTGTGGGTATCTGCCTCTGCTTCCATCAGTCACTGGATGAAGGCTCTAGGATGTCATATAATCTCATTATCGGAGGAAGGGTATTTAAAGTAGCCTCTCCACTATTACTTAGATTGCCAGTTGTTCATTCGTTCCTGGTAATCATCAAGTTTACCCTTTTTCTTCTCCAGGTTAGGAAGTTTCTTGCCGATCACCCCGAGAATCTGCTTCATGGCCTCGGTTTGAACCGCGCCGGTGCCGGTTGCCGGATGCTGAGAAGCCGGGGCCGCTGCCAATTGTTGTCATCCTTGTAGACCCCTGAAAATCTCACTCGTGCCACATATCTTCTCAAACCTATAGTGGCTCCATCTATTATGGTATCTCTCATCCTGCTCTCCTCTATTCTTCCCCTGACTCAATCTTCCTGCTCCCCCAGGTCTTCCTCGCCCTTTGTCTTCTTCCCCTCTCTTCCTGCCAGCTCCCTCTCCCCTCCCCTCCCCCATGCTCTCAACCCCCTCAGGAGATCCCATCCCATTCCTCTTCTCTGGGGTACCATACATATCTCTCATAGGGTCCTCCCTGTTTCCCAGACTCTCTGGCAGTGGGACTGTAGGTTGGCACTCCCCTGCTCCATGTCTAAAATCCATATATGAGTGAGTACTTACCATGTTTGTCTTTCTGTGACTGGCTTACCTCACTCAGGATGGTTTCTTCTAGTGCCATCCATTTGCCTGTGAATTTCAATATTTCATTGCTTTTTCCACTGAGTAGTACTTCATTGTGCAAATGTATCATATTTTCTCTATCCACTCTTGTAAAAGGGCATATTGGTTGCTTCCAGGTTCTGGCTATTACAAATAATGGTGCTATGAACATAGTGGAACAGACATCCTTGTTGTATGGATGTGCATCTTTTGAGTATATGCTGGATCTTGTGGTAGACTGTTTTTCATTTTCCTGAGGAGTCTTCATGCTGATCTCCAAAGTGTCTGTACAAGTTGGCATTCCCACCCACATCCACTCCTGTATAAACTGCATTGGTGTTTTTCCGATTTTAGTCATCTGAAAGTGTCAGAAGTGGGGTATGAATTTCCACATAGAATGACAAAAAAGCGTGAAAGGAATTTTAGAAACAAAAGAACAGAGAGAAACACGGCTTCTTGATATCATCATTTTTCTCAGGTGGTCTCTTTTTTGCTAGAGACAAGCAGAGACACGTGGCTCACTTACGGGAGTCTTCCTGACTCAACATAAGCAAAAAAAAAACAAAAAAAAAAACCCAAAACACAAAAAACAAAAACCCAAAACACAAAAAACAAAAACCAGCAAGGTTCTTTTAAGAGGCTCTGCTAACAATTGAAAGGTGTGTACGTGCAGCTGCCAGTGGCAGTGACCACATCTCCAAGCCGGCAGCTTTTGTTGAATGTCAGCATGGACTGAGGCGATGAGCGGGAGTCAAACTTACATCCACCATCTTGGAAAAACTGCAGTTTAAATAGCCATGGTTTTTAGCAAATAAGATATGTGGCTAGAAAAACATAAATATTTACAGTAAAGTCAGATTCAAATGAAGAAAAACCTCTAAAGGTTTACAGTGTGTTTAAAAATATACATAGGACTGAGGGAGAAAAAGAAACGACACAGTGGTAAATTAATAGAGAAGCCGGCTGTGGTGGCGCACGCCAGTAGGATTTGCTCCAGAGGCAGAGGAAGACAGATTTCCAGAGAAATAGATAAATAAAAATAAAAGAAATAGAATAATAATAAATAAATAAGCCACATAAAGATGGAAAATACACAGAAAGTCTGGATACTGTACGCTATTGTGTTTTTCAGTTGTTCAGTGGCTAAGGAAGGAACAACTGCTGAAATATACTTGATTATAAATGCTGCTGAATTAATCCAACTTATATATTTCAAAAAAGCTTTGACCTCTAACTTTAAATATAAGGACGGGTTACTTGGAAAAAGAGTTTTTGTTTATGTTTCCACAGAAAACGGAAAGCTGTGGATTGCTTCCAGGTTTCTGTCTTTTGATGAATCAAGAACACTCCCCCTTCCCCCGGAAGCAGTGACCCAGGTGATGCAGCATCTGAAACAGCTGAGATGATGCAGCCTCACAGATCATGAAAATATGGACTTATACAGGTTTCTGAGTTTTGTCATGATCCCCATGGTATGAACAGCACCCCCATCCAGCAGGAAGCAGTTTGGAATGAGCAACGTCCAAATTCCCATATTGTTGATAAACCTTTGTTTTCATTTGAATGGGGTTGCTTATAACTGGTTAATGATCACAACCAATCTCCTTTTAAAGGTAAAAAGGGAATATGGTATGGAAATGAATACTTTGTATTGGTATGGTTTTTCATTTATTGCTACAAATTCAAGGTCAATTTTGTGATGTGTATATTTCTCCTCTTGATTAAGTATTGTGCTTATACTGATCTTTTAAAATGTAATGCAAAATTAAATACAGATTATAGTTACTTATAATAGTCAGAATTTATAGTTAGGTTTTCTAGATACAGAGATATATTTGAGATAGATAGATAGTCTTAAAATCTTTCAAAGACCTTCATTTAAAATGGTTTAGGGTTTGTCTTGACAATGAGAAATGTCTGCTCCTGGCAGCATCAATTATGTCTGAGAGGAAGATGGGCATCGAAGAGACTCGTTATGGAGTTTGCTTTCAACATGGCAAGATTAGCCGTTCGAGCAAGAAAATGCTCTTTCCTGGACTGCTTGACTGTCTCTATATAAACTGTACCTGCAGGACCCACAGGAAAGTGACTGCTGAACTCAAACAATCCTTCAAGGTTCCTGCTTAATGGAAGAGTCTATGAGACTTTCTGCAGAACACAGAAAAATGAATGACAGACTGCAAATGCAGACAGACAGTTTGAAATTTCCTGCTTTGCTGAGAAGTCTTCTGGACACATTGTGGCCTTACGGGTTGAAGATGGATGCCCCAACGTTACAGAGGAACTTCGGGTGACTGTCCAGGTAGCAAGATGTCTCTGTCATAGTGTTTATATATTATCCTTCTGTGGTCTTTGATGGAGTTGAAGACAGATAGTTATAATTATAGTTTTCCTTAGTTATGATAAAAGATAAGCTACATATAAGACTTTAGACTCACAAAGGTCGATAAATGATACTTTCTTTAAATCTTACTAAATGTTAATGGACAAAATATTGTAACTATGTTCTTACTTGATAACTGTACTGTTATATATAATTTGACTATGTTAAAGTTAAAACCTTTCTTTTTATTTAGACAGAAAAGAGGAGATGATGGGGAAGTCCTGTGTATATGTCAATAAAGCACTGTTGGGAAGCAAGATAGGTGGGACTAGGAGTTGAGGAGGATTCTGGGAAAGAGAAACACAGAGTCACGATGTAACCTCCAGAGAAGTAAAAGGTCCGGACCCTTTCTCTAGTAAGAGAAATACTTAGATTGACAGTTATGGAGTAAATACTTAAGTCAGACATAGCCAGTAAGAAACCAAGCAAATGGTCTACAGCTTCATAATTAAAATAGCCTCCTGTGTGTTATTTGGGGACTGTAACACAGCAGAGCCTAGGCAGCTGGCTGGGAAAAACCAAAGCAGCAGGCAAGGAAAAAACTACACCCTACATTACAGGAGTAAGATGATATTTCAGAGTTGTTTTGATTTGCATTTCCCTGGTGGCTAAGAATGTTGAGCACTTTAAGTGTCTATCAGCCATTTTAGACTCCTCTATTGAGAATTCTCTAGTTCTGTACCCCCACTTTTTAATTAGATTATTTGGTATCTTGGAGACTAGCTTCTTGAGTTCCCTGTAAATTTTGGAGATCAGCCCTCTGTCAGATGTGGGGTTGGTGAATATCTTTTCCCATTCTGTGGGTTGCCATTTTGTCTTGTTTACTGTGTCCTTTACCTTACAGAAGATTTTCCATTTCTGGAGGTCCCATTTATTAATTGTCAATCTCAGTGTCTGTGCTGCTGGTGTTATGTTCAGGAAGCAGTACCAATTCGTTCAAGGGTACTTTCCATTTTCTCTTCTAAGAGGATCAGTGTGACTATATTTATGTTGAGGTCTTTGACCCATTTAGACTTAAGTTTTGGGCATGGTGATAGATACGCATCTATCTGCAATCTTCTACATGCCAGCATCCAGTTATGCCACCACCATTTGTTGAAGATGCTTTCTTTTTTCCATTGCATAATTTTAGCTTCTTTGTTGAAGATCAGGTGTTCATAGGTGTGAGGCTTAATTATAAGAGTCTTCAATTTGATTCCATTGGCCTACCTGTATATTTTTGTGCCAATACCAAGCTGTTTTCATTACTATAGCTCTGTAGTAGAGCTTGAAGTCAGGGATGGTGATGCCTCCTGAAGTTCCTTTATTGTACAGGGTTGTTTTGGCTATCCTGGATCTCTTGTTTTTCCATATAAAATTGAGACTTGTCCTTTCAAGGTCTGTGAAGAATTGTCCTGAGATTTTGATAGGGATTGCATTGAATCTGTAGATTACTTTTGGCAAGATTGCCATTTTTACTATGTTGATTCTACGTATCCAAGAGCATGGAAGATTTTCCATTTTCTGGTGTCTCCTTTAATATCTATAAAGACTCAAAGTTTTTTATCATTCAGGTCTTTCACCTGTTTTGCTAGAGTTACCACAAGATATTTTATGTTGTTTAATGGCTATTGTAAAGGGTGAAGTTTCTCTGATTTCTTTCTCAGCACATTTATTGTCTATATATAGTACAGCTACTGATTTTTTTAATTAATTTTGTATCCTGCCACTATGCTGAAGGTGTTTATTAGCTGTAGGAGTTCCCTGATAGAATTCTTTGGGTCACTTATATAGAGTATCATATCTTCTGCAAATAGTGAAAGTTTGACTTCTTCCTTTCCAATTTGTATCCACTTGATCTCCTTTTGTTGTCTTGTTGCTCTAGCTAGAACTTCCAGTACAATATTGAAGAGATATGGAGAGAGTAGACAACCTTGTATTGTTCCTGATTTTAGAGGAATCACCTTGAGTTTCTCTCCATTTAGTTTGATGTTGGCAGTCAGTTTGCTGTGTATTGCCTTTATTATGGTTAGGTATGTTCCTGTTATCCCTGATCGCATCAAGACTTTTATGAAGGGTGTTGGATTTTGTCAAATGCATTCATTTTCAGCATCTAGTGAGATGATCATGTGGTTTTACTTTTTCAGCTTGTTTTTTTTTGGTGAATTACATTGATGGATTTTCATATGTTGAGCCATCCCTGCATCCCTAGGATGAAGCCTACTTGATCATGATGTATGATTTTTCTGATGGGTTCTTGGATTCTATTTGCCAGTATTTTATTGAGTATTTTTGCATCAATGTTCATGAGGGAAATTGGTCTGTTGTTCTCTATCTTAATTGTATCTTTGTGGGGGTTGGGTACTAAGGTAATAGTAGCCTTGTAAATAGAGTCTGCATTGATCCTTCTTCTATTGTGTGGAACAATTTGAAGAGTGTTGATATTAGCTATTTGAATTTCTGGTAGAATTCTGCACTGAAACCATCTTACCCTGGTCTTTTTTAAGCTGGAAGACTTTTTGATGGCTTCTTCAATTTCTTTAGGGGTTATAGATCTATGTAAATTGTTTATCTGTTCTTGATTTAATTTTGGTAAGTGATATCTATCCAGAAAATCATCCAATTCCTTTAAATTTTCCAATTTTGTGGAGTACACGTTTTCAAAGTATGACCTGAAGATTCTCTGGATTTCTCCAATGTCTATTATTATGTCCCCCTTTTGATTTCTGATTTTGTTAATTTGAATGTTCTCTCTCTGCCTTTTGGTTCATTTGGTTAAAAGTTTGTCTATCTTGTTGATTTTCTCTAAGAACCAACTCTTTTTTTCAATAATTCTTTGTACTTTTTTTCTAATTTATTGATTTCAGCTCTCAATTTGATTATTTCCTGGTATCTACTCCTGCTAGATGAGTTTGTTTCTTTTTGTTCTAGAGCTTTCATGTGTTCTGTTAATTCTGTAGTGTGACTAATTCTCCAGTTTCTTCATGTGGACACTTAGTGATGTGAACTTTCCTCTTGGAACTGCTTTCAGAGTGTCCCATAGGTTTGGGTATGTAGTGCCTTCATTTTCATTGAATTCTAGGCAGTCTTTGATGTCTTTCTTTATTTCTTCCTTTACCCATGAGTGATGCAATTGAGCATTATTAAATTTCCATCAGTTTGTGGGGTTTCTGCAATTTGTATTGATGTTGAATTCTAATTTTAAGCTATGGTGGTCGGATAAGATACAGGGGTTATTCTAATTTTTTTGTATCTGTTGAGGTTTGCTTTATTGCCTAGTATGTGGTCGATTTTAGAGAAGGTTCCATGTGGTGCTGAGAAGAAGGTATATTCTTTTGTGTTTGAATGGAATGTTCTATAGATGTCTGTTAAACCCAATTGGGTCATAATTTCTGTTAGTTCTTTGTTTCTTTATTAAGTTTCTGTCTGGTGGTTCTGTCCATTGGTGAGAGTAGGGTGTTGAAGTCTCCCACTATAGGTGTGTGGGGTTCAATGTGTGATTTGAGTTTTAGTAATGTTTCTTTTACCATTGTGGGTGCCTTTGTATTTGGGACGTAGATGTTCAGAATTGAGACTTCATCCTGATGGATTTTTCCTGTGATGAATGTGAAATGAACTTCCTCATCTCTTTTGATTATTTTTAGTTTGAAGTCAAATTTGTTAGATATTAGGATAGCTACACCTGCTTGCTTCTTAGGTCAATTTGATTGGAAAATCTTTTCCCAACCCATAACCCAGCAACATCTGTCTTTAAAGGTGAGATGTTCATAGCAGCATTATTTGTAATATCCAGAACCTGGAAGCAACCTATATGCCCCTTTACTGAAGAGTGGATAGAGAGAATGTAGCACAATTACACAATGGAGTACTACTCAGTAGAAAAAAACAATGGAATCTTGAAATTCACAGGTAAATGGATAGCATTAGAAGAAACCATCCTGAGTGAGGTAACCCAGTCACAAAAAGGCAAACATGGTATTTACTCAGTCATATATGGATTTTAGACATGAATTAGGATAGTGCCAGTCTGTACTTCCACTGACAGAGAGTCTGGGAAAGAGGAAAGAACCTAAGAGAGATATGCATGGTACCCCAGAGAAGAGGAATGAGGCAAGATCTCCTGAACAGATTGGGAACACAGCCAGAGGTGGGGGGGGGGGGGAGTGGGAGCTGGGAAGAAGACACGGGGACAAGAGGAAGAGAAAGTAGGTCATGGGAGAACAGGAAGGTTGAGGGGGGGAGAACAGGGGGAGAACAGGATGAGAAATACCATAATAGAGGGAGTCATAGGTTAGAAGAGAGATCTGGCACCAGTGAGACCTCTAGTGATCTAAAGGGATGACACCAACTGGAAAGCTATGCCCATTCCTGATAATGAACTTGACGTCTACTCTATATGCCATCCTAGAACCTTCATCCAGTGACTGATGGAAGCAGAAGCAAACACCCACAGTTAAACACTGAACTGAACCCATGGAACCTAGTGACAGAAAGAGAGGAGCGATGAGCAAATTGGCAAAGAATGGGCTAGCAAAACCAGCAAAGACAGCTGATCTGAACAAGGGGGGAGCTCTTGGACCCCAGACCGACAGCTGGGAGGCCAGCATGGGACTGATACAGGCCCCCTGAGTGTGAGAGTCAGTGAGGAGGCCTGGGCAACCTATGGAGCCCTGGGCAGTAGATCAGTGTTTATCCCTGGCATACAAACGGACTTCATGTGTCCATAGCACAAAGAGGGATGCTCTCTAAGCGTGGACTCTTAGAAGAGTACCTGGACCCTGCCCTGAGTGAAATGACAGACTCTGGATATCCCCTATGTGGAAGGAAGTGGGGATAGGGTGGGAAGTTGGGGGATGGTAGGGGATGTGGGAGGAGGGGAGGGAGAAGGAACTGGGACTGACATGTGAAGCAAGCTATTTAAAATTAAAGTAATAAAAAATGTTTTTTTAAAGCGAGATGTGTCTCTTGTATGCAAAAGAAGGATGAATTTAGTCTTCGTATCCATTCTGTTATCCTGTGTCTTTTTATGGGTGAATTAAGACCATTGATATTGAGGGATATTAATGACCATTGATTGTTGATTCTTGTTTGTTTTGGATTCATTTTTGGTAGTGGTGTTATGTGTGAGTTTTTCCCCTCTTTCTGGCTTTTGGTAAAGTGAGATTATATATTGCCTATGTTTTTGTGAGTGTAGTTAATTTCCTTGGCTTGGAGTTTTCCTTCCAGAACTTTCTGTAGGGCTGGATTTGTGGCTATGTATTGTATAAATTGGTTTTGTCATGGAATATCTCGTTTTCTCCATCTATAGTGATGAGAGTTTTGCTGGGTATAGTAGTCTGGACTGGAATCTGTGGTTTCCTAGTGTTTGTAGAACATCTATCCAGGACCTCTGGCTTTCAGAGTTTCCATGGAGAAGTCTATTGTAATTCTGATAGGCTTGCCTTCATATGTAATCTGGCCTTTTTCCTTTGCTGCTCTTAATATTCTTTCTTTATTCTGTACTTTTGGTGTTTTGATTATTATGTGGCAAGGGAACTTTTTTTTTTGGTCCAGTCTAGTTGGTGTTCTGTAGGATTCTTGTACTTTCATTGGCTTGTCCTACTTCAAGTTGGGAACATTTTCTTCTATAATTTTGTTGAATATGTTTTCTGCTCCTTTGAGAAGGTTTTCTTCTCCTTCTATACCTATTACTAAGTTTGAGTTTTTCACAGTGTCCCATATTTCCTGGATATTTTGTGTTAAGGATTTGTTGGATTTAAGATTTTCTTTGGTCAATGAATCTATTTCTTCCAGTTTATCTTCAGCGCCTGAGATTCTCTCTTCCATCTCTTGTATTCCCTTGGTTATACTTGCATCTGTAGTTCCTGATAGTTTACTCAGCTTTTCTATTTCCAGCATTCCCTCAGTTTGTGTTTTCTTTATTGCCTCTATTTCGGTTTTCAGGTCTTGAACTACTTGAATTGGTTCCTTCATCTGTTTGATTGTTTTTTCTTGGCTTTCTTTAAGAAATTTGTTGATTCCTTGCATATTTTGGGTTGTTTTTTCTTCTACTTCTTTAAGGGATTTTCTCATATCTTCTTTGAGAGCCTCTATCATTTTCATGAGGTTGTTTTGAAGGTCATTCTCTTCTGTTTCATCTGTGTTGGGGTGTTCAGGTCTTGCTGGTATGGAGTCCCTAGACTCTGATGGGGTCATAATGGTTTTTCTGTTGTTGACTGTGTTTTTTATTTATTTTTATTTTTATTTTAAATAGCTTGTTTTACATGTCAATCCGAGTTCCCTCTCCCTCCACTCCTCCGACACCCCCCACCATCCCCCCATCCTCCCACCTTATTGCCAATTCCTTCCACATAGGGCATATCTAGAGTCTATCATTTCACTCAGGGTAGGGTCCAGGCACTTTCCTAAGAGTCCAGGCAGAGAGAGCAACTCTCTTTGTGTTATGGACACACGATGTCTGTTAGTATTTGAGGGATAAACACTGATCCACTGCTCAGGACCCCATAGGTAGCCCAGGCCTCCTCATTGACTCACATTCAGGGGGTCTGGATTGGTCCCATGATGGCCTCCCAGATGTCAGTCTGGGTCCAAGAACTCTCCCTGTTCGGATCAGCTGTCTCTGCTGGTTTTGCCAGCCCATTCTTTGCCAATTTGCTCATCGCTCCTTTCTCTCTGTTGCTGGGTTCTTTGGGTTCTTTCTGTTCAGTATTTAACTGTGGGTGTTTGCCTCTGCTTCCATCAGTCACTGGATGAAGGCTCCAGGATGGTTATAGACATCAAGTTCACTATCAGGAATGGGCATTCGAGGTGGTCTCTACACTATTGCTTAGCTTGCCAATTGGTGTCATCCATTTAGATCACTAGAGGTCACAATGGTGCCTGATCTGTCTTCTAACCTATGATTCCCTCTTCCTCCTATCCTACCCCCCCCCAGTCAACCTTCTTGTTCCTCCATGTCCTACTCTCTCTTCTGCAGTATGGAGATTCCTCAGGAAAATGGGAATCAATCTACCACAAGACCCAGAAATTCCACTCTTAGGCATATATCCAAAGGAGACAAATTCATACAATAAGGGCATCTGCTCCACTATGTTCATAGCAGCATTATTTGTAATAGCCAGAACCTGGAAGCAACTAGATGCCCCTCAACTGAACAGTGGATAGAGAAAATGTGGTACATTTACATAATGGAGTATTACTCAGCAGAAAAAAAAAACAATGGAATCTTGAAATTCGCAGGTAAATGGATAGCACTGGAAGAAACCATCCTGAGTGAGGTAACCCAGTCACAAAAAGACAAACATGGTATGTACTCACTCATATATGGATCTTAGACATGGATCAGGAGAGTGCCAGTCTGCTCTTCCACTGACAGGGAGTCTGGGAAACAGTAAAGAACCTAAAAGATATGCATGGTACCCAAGAGAAGAGAAATGAGGCAAGATCCTCTGAACAGATGGGGAACACGGCGAGGGGTGGGGGGGGAGTGGAAGCTGGGAAATTGACTGTGTTTTTATATTGTCATTTTCCCATTCCTTCTTCCAGTGTGAGCTCGTGGGGTCTCTTCCTCTCCTTGTGGGTACGGATCGAAGGTTCTCTTCCAGTGGATTCAAGCAGGTCCAATACTCCGATGGGTCTTCCAGTGGGTGCAGGTGGGTCTGAAATACTCTAAGCATTGGCAGGCCCAGAAAGATCGAAGTAGGGGGATGTCAGGAGTTGGGACCATAAGAAGAGCCCACACTCACCTCAAGCATAGGGTGGGGGGCAGAAGGAGACCAAGACTGATGTGTGGCCATAATCAGGGTGATCTTTTTTGACAGGGCAGGTCCACTCTAGGTGTGGATCAGGTCCAGGAAGATTGAAGCCATGGGATGTTGGGAGTTGGGGTCCGGATCAGAGCTCACACTCACCTCAAGCCTAAAGGAGGTATTTTAAAAAAGCAATCAGAAACGTAGTAGAAAATGCAAGAAACTGTGGTTTCATGAAAACTAAAAGAATTTTGAGGAGTTAACAGCCATTCCAAATAGCACTGTTATTTGTTGAAAACTGTGATTCTGAATCTAGAGATGTCTTTAGAGTTGTGTAGTCCCCCAAAGTACCAAATTCACCTGCAGAAAATTTCAGCATCCCACACACAGAGACCACTGTCTCGGTAGCAAAGCTCACGTCCAGAAAGGCTGTCCTGCCAGGCACAAAGATGGTACCAGCTCTAACCCCGTTCAATCGTCTGCCAGTGTAAGATGCAGCATTGGCTCTCACGTCACACGCTGGCACGTTTACCGGTTTCAGCGTCTGTACCTGGGACTTGCATTAACCAGAAGCTGAAGGTGACAGACACAGAAGCAGCAACCTGACTCGTGGAAAGGATGAGTAACTTGGATGAGTCAGGAGGCAGAACAAACAAGAGATGTGGCCTAGAGCCCCCGCGGTGGTGTTTGTGGGGAGAAACACACAGTGAGGCAGACAGCTTAAGCAAGTCCAGTCTGGGGTAGCCATGATCATTTTGATTGGCTCTGGGCTGTGCCGACAATGTCTACCTGCTCAGCACCCTACCCAGGGTCTATGTAGGACAGAGGAAATGTGAAAACTTGGTGTGGAAAAAAGTCAAAGAAAGGGGGCTCATGGGGGATGTGGCTCCGGGTTGAGTGCTTGGTACATTAACATCAAATTCACAGGTCAACAGTTTACCCTCTCCGGAAAAATGGCTGATTCTAGAGGATGCTGTCTTCCCTGGGTCAGCAAAACCACCGAGGGGACGGAGCACCAATAGCGCAGAAAACGCAGCCTCTCCACGTGATGATAAAGACAATGTGTGCAGCAGAGTCAAGGGGTCCCTTGTCTCTTCACCCTCACCGTGACTGATGACAGAGCACCTCCTAGGGACACCAGTGCTGACACACACACACATACGCGCACACACACATGCACGCACACACACGCGCGCGCACACACGCACACACACATACGCACACATACGCACACACGCACACACATGCACGCACACACGCGCACACACACGCACACACGCGCGCACACGCACACCGCACACACGCGCACGCACACGCACGCACACACGCACACACACATGCACGCACATACACACGCGTGCACATACACGCACACACGCGCGCACACACGCGCACACACACGCACGCACACGCACACACACATGCACACAAACGCGCACACACGTGCACACAAACGCATGCACGCGCACACACACGCACACGCACACACAGGCACGCACGCACACAGGCACGCACGCGCGCACACACACACACACACTCACACACCCGCCTCCCACAGGCTCTCACTTCCCAGCTCCCCCTCTCCTTGCTTGGAGACCACCTTCACCTGCATCTACATCTCCAGTTGCTCAGCCCTGCATCTTTTTTTTAAATTAATCAACTAATTTTTAACAGCCTGACCACTCTGTCCCTCTGCCCGGTTCCTCCCCACAACTTCCTCCTTAACCACCACCCCACCCACCCGGTCCTCCTTTCTCCTCAGATAAGGGCAGGCCTCCCATGTAAATAGCCAGCCATGGCCTATCAACTTGCAGTGAGACTGGGCACTTCCCCTTGGATTGAGGCTGGACAAGACAGCCCAGCAGGAAGGATGGGGTCCCACAAGCAGGTAACAATTAGAGACAGCCCCCGCTGTCCCACGTTAGGAGTCCCACAAGAAGACCAAGCTGTACACGTGTAACACATGTGCAGAGGGCCTAGGTCAGTCCCAAGCAGGCTCCCTTGGTTGTCAGCCCTGTATCGTTTCTCTACCGTGAGACCCTGTCTCCCTTTACAACCAAGACCTCCGGGACTGACATTTTTTTACATTTACTTTTGGTGTATGGAAGGAATTGTGTATGTGTGTGTATGGGGGGAGCATGCGCACACATGTGTGCATACATACTAGCCACTGAATTCATGCAGAGGTCAGAGAACAACTTTGGGAAGTCAGTTCTTTCTTTCTCTCATGTGGGGCTCAGGGATTAAACTAGGGTTGCCAAACTTAGCATACAATACTAACTGACTACTGGGCCATCGTGCCAGCCCCAGGACTGACTTTTAACTTTTTAAACCATCACTGCCCATTGACTCTGTTCTTTTATCCAATATACAAGTGTTCTTCCTGTTCTCTAACTCCTCAAATAAGACTCTGATCTTCAGGACTGCTGACGACAATTCCCTGACGTCTTGCATTCAAGTCACTATAACTCATAAAACACAAACTTAGCTGAACTTTCTCCTCTGGCCTGAAACAACAGTGTCAACTGACACATGCTGTGATCACCAATGACTTTGAAAGACACCGGCGTCCAGGTCCACAAGAGATCCTGACTTAGCTGCTTTCGGTGTGACTTGGGCATTGCTTTTTTTCTTTCTCTCTCTTTTTTTTTGTTGTTTTGTTTTGTTTATTGTAAACTTCTGTTATTCTGTGCTGAATTCAGAGTTGGGAGCCTCTGTAACAGTTGATCCTGCCTTCCTCCGTGGATGAAGATTCCTTTTTCTGGGTAAAAGTTAAGCCAGAAGTTTGGATTCCAGATTCATCTTTACCCCAGCACTACAGAGAGCTCTCTCCTGTACTATGAACCCAGATACATGAACTCTCTTCTGAGACAAAAAAAAAGTCCCAATGATTCTCATCTTGAAATGCCGATTCCTTGCTAAGGAGGTGTGAGGTGTGGCTATCGTACCAGGAATTTTGTCACCCCCAGACTATATGAATTTCTCCTCAGGATAAGAGTGAAACAGGATACACAGCTTCTAACAAGTGACAGCACAAAGGAAACGGAACACAGTTATCCAGAAGGAGAGACAAAAGGTGAAATAAACAGACAGTGCTTCAGTCCCCAGTGAAGTCTGTCTACACGTGAAGAAGCATTTCCCACTTCTAACCCGTGGCTCGCTTGCAGAAGCAATATTTTTATAGACCTTTTGGGGGCACCCTTTCTCTGAGAAACTGGAGTTTAGACAGGAGTTCAGCCTACCAGTTACTTAGGACCTTACCCGAAGCTTTGGCTATTCTAGCCCCAGGTGGTGGAGATGAGGATTTCTATGATCGTGGCTATTCCAGCCCCATGTTAATGAAGATGAGGATTTCCATGATCGTGGCAAAGAGCAAACGTGTTTTCTCCTACGTCCTAAGAGATGAGAGAAGCCTTCTAACCGCAGTCTTCCTTCAGACATCAAGCAGCTCGCTCAGCCATCCTGAGCATTCCCTGCAGCATCTGCCTCTTCCTACCTGCTCGGTGGTCTAGGTCCATGTTGTCTCTAGTTTCTGGGTACTCCCTAAAGGAGTTGCTACCTTCTTGTGAATAACCCACAGGAGAATGGAGCCCACTCTGTGCTGTCACCATTAAATACACACCACAAAGGTATGGCTGGGAATCCAGCATGGGACTGATCCAGACCCCCCTGAGCGTGGGTGTCAGTGAGGAGGCCCAGGCAATCTATGGGGCCTTGGGTAGTAGATCAGTATTTATCCCTGGCATACAAATGGACTTTGGGTGCCCATCCCACAATGAGAGATGATGTCTCAGCCTGGACTCTTGAGAGAGGGCCTAGGCCCTGGCTTGTATGAAATGACAGACTATGGACACCCCCAATGGAGGGCCTCACCCTCCCTGGGGAAAGGAGTGGGGATTGGGGGAGGGGGTTGGGGGGGTTAAGGGATGAGTGGGAGGAGGGAGAGGGAGCTGGGATTGACTTGTGAAGCAACCTTGTTTCTAATTTAAATTTAAAAATAAAGTAACATCATCCATCTGAAAATTGCTGGAACTCGGTGTCTCTAATGTAGAGAAATCAGTGGCAGTGCCCCAGTCCCAGGAGCTGAAAGTTGAACTCTCCAACTCTGAGTTCTGACTGTGACCTTGACCAGGTTCTCTGACTATTCTGGGACCCCGAGTCCTCACTGAATAAACTGGCGTTCACATCAGCGTCTGTCTCACGGGGCCTTGGGAATTTGTGATAATACAAGAAAGAGATGTGTTTGGAACAGAACTATTCCACGAGAAGTAAACATCACCCTAAACCCCAGGCCCTGTGTTAGGGAACGACATGCTGTGGCAGGAAAGTGGGTGCATGTGCAGCAGAGAGCAGGCAGAGTTTATTGGGGTGAGCGCATTTCCACTCTACCGTTTCCACTTTGTGATGGGACTTTAGCAGGTCTCTCTCCGAATTCTGTGTTCACTGTGGGTTTTGTTGTTGTTGTTGTTGTCGTCCCTGGATGGAACGAAGATCCCAAGGTGCTCTCTGATTGGCTGAGCTTCTGTCTGACTCTCCTTGCTGTTATATGAGGACGTTGTATATGTGAACACAAGTAAGATGCTAGAAAGACAGACTGCCATAGGGTGAGGTTGAGGTCACTGTTTGGATGCATTTTTTTTAATTAACCTCGTCTGTGTGCTTGTGCATAAATCTGTGTATAAGGAATGCTAAATGCCTGTGTATATGTCTGCAGACATATATAGATTTGGACAAGTTGGTGAAGACAACAACCATTCATGTCACCCCATGGGACTGCTCTGGTAAAGACCCCATCATTCACCCCATCATTCATTCCACTGTGAAGAACAGATCAGACACGAGACATCAATGAGACACTAGGCCCAGCTTCTCGGGAGCTCCCTTCAGCTCCCCTGCAGAAAACATTCCTTTTCCATTGGCAAAAACGTTTAGGCTAGCATACACAGCAATGGGTTACATCATGACAATTTTGCACAAGCATGTCTTTTTATTTTGTTCTAATTCCTCCCCCTCGCCAAATACCCTGCTCTGTGCCTTCTTCCTACTCCTGGCTTGCTCCTTTTCTCTCTCTAGATGAGTCTCCCATATTGCTTTCATGCCACATGTATCCCATTACCCCCCACCTTCCCCTGTCTCTCCCCTGGCCCCTTCTTCTCCTTTCAGGATCCCCTGTCTAATTTTGCGACCTGCAAATGCACATATATACATACATATATATATATATATATGTATATGTATATATATATATATATATATAAAACATGCATGTGAATGCATGCGTTTTGTTATTCACATGGGTTCTGCGGATGAGGGGAAATGTGTGATTTCTAAGACACACATGGGCCGTCTAACTGAGGAAGACTCTGTTACAGCAGTGCAGCCACCTACAGCGGGACAAGGGATGTCAGGAGACCAGAGACACTTAGGTGATTTTGAGGATGATTGCCAGGTACTCTGTGGGGTCAGCCTCCTTCTCTGGATCTGCTTCCACAGACAGACTGATTACCTGTCGTCACAATTACCTTCCACTGCACTGGGGTATACGTTCTGCATGAAGGAAGGCATCTGAGAAGATCTCTCTACATGGACCCATGGCTGGTGTCATTGTCAATGTTCAGTGTTACTACTAAATCTGTATGACATACATTTATACATGCATTAAGGTAGGCTTATGTTTGGTACGATGTTATGCCTGCATGATGAATTGATACTAAAGCTGCAGGGGGTGAGATTTACTCCAGGCTTTTTTTTTTCTAATGCAACAGCGTTGGCCTGATTGTATGATTAAGTGCCGTGTTCATGAAGTGCCCGCAGAGGCCAGAAGAAGGGGTCAGATCCCCGGGAACTGGAGTGACAGGTGACAGTAATTAGCTGTCATACGGGTGCTGGGAACCAAACCTAAGTCATTCTCTTGTCCCCAGCCGTCTCTCTAACCACAACTCCCAAATTCTTAATAACCACTTTATGCACATTTCTAGAAGGCTGTTATCAAAGAGTTAAGTATGTAATTATATTACTTACTGAATTTCCCTTATAAGAAATGGATGGTTAAAAAGCTAGTGTTCTGAGTAAAGCTTGTCCTTAAATTAATTGTCTACTTGGCCAAAAATGTACCAAAAGAAAATGACTATTTTTATATAGAACTAAACACTTCAGTGCCAAATGCAATGTATATAAGCCATACTTATTTTCGATGCCAAGATCTCTATTACAAGAAACACATGGATCACAAAAAATGTAAACCAAAAAAAAAATTATGCTACCTGTCATAATAGTTATAACCTTATTGTTTTTCTTAGAAAGAAACTCAGGTAAATTTTAATAGCCTAGTCATTTGAAATTTGTTTTTCAAGAATGTTTTAAATTGATATCTTTTCTCTAAATAAACAATATGAATATTCCTTTTGTGACCACAAGATTTACAAACCATTGCACTAGCCTTAATGATACATCAAGTATATAGAGTAAGATTCCATTCGTGTTTGAAGGTGGCAGTGTTAATATAGGCTATAAGACTCTGGCCCTTAAGACTCTAAAATAAAAGATCCAATCTGATTGGAGCCAGGAGTCAGGCATCTCCCGTATTCTACTGAGGCAACATTTGACTTTGGGCCAGACTTGTGTCACCTAATTCAGCCACAATTTTCTTGTTGATTCAAGAAACACCCTCTCATTTCAAAGAGACAGCACAGCATTAACTCTGGAGCCCAGTATGAGGTGACCACGGGCCCAAGAACACAGAGGTTATTTTCCCCAAATTCCATATCACAGCATGGCAGTCGGTTTCAGGAAGTTGTTATAGTAACAAAATAAAGTCATAAAAAGCACAAAGCAATGTCAGGTATCCGATTATAGCAAAGTGAAGAAAAATCTGCTCTAGGCTTCAGGTGCCATCTGACGACAACCCAGTCCTCTTCCTTTGTGGTCGCTAGTGGTCTGCTCAGTTAATAAAATTCCACATCATTTCACCTGATAGTCACAAGCGTGTTAGTTCAGACACAGAGGTGAGCAAGGACTTGCTATTAGGCTAAAGATGACCGAAGATAAATTGCAATTAGGCCGCATTGCGACCTTTCCACAGTTATTAAGGCCCCAATAAGTCCATCAGCTTGTAGAAGCTTCAAGGTGAGGCATGGCTTCCTCCTAGGAAGTTTCATTCACATTCTATCCCTCAGTGGGACAATGTTGATGGCTGTCTTTGACACGTAGAGTTGCGCACATCATCAAAAGCAGGCAAACACCCACCTAGCAAGATCAGAGCCAAAGAGCAATCTATCAAGAAAGCTACGCAAATGTTTTCAGGGTTTGGGGTTTTTTGGTTGTTCGTTTGGCTTTTTTGGCCAGACTTGAAGGAAGGTGAAGACAGTGTGTGAGGCAGAACCAGGCAAGCAATTCCTCCCTTTCCTCCAGGCTCTGGCAGAGGGGTGGCCCTCAACAGAAACAGAGAAAATAAGAAAGAGCTTCGTTGTTTTCATAGAGCGCTTTCAAACCTCGTTTCGCTCTCCAATAATCATGTCTAACTCCACTTTCTCTTTCTCTTCCTTCTTTGGCCTCCAGTCTAGCTTCAGTGTCTATGTCCAACCCTCTTGACCAGAAAGTATTTCCTCAACTGGAATCCATGGTGTCATTTGGGGTGGTTTCTATACCCCACACTGGCCCCACTTAACCCTCACACCCAGGATCCCTGTCTGCAACCACAGTTGTTATCCAGACTAAGAAATGAGGGCATCTAGAGCCTTATACATACAATGCAAAGCCTGAGAAACAGCACCAACCAATGGAACTTCTAAAATGTTGCTTCAGCACCTCTTCTGCGGCCCCAAGGGTGGCATAAAACACGTTGGTTTTGGTACAGAGAACTGTTGGAACAGCTTGTATTTGAAAAGGAGAAAAACAAGAAAAGCTTGAGTTTACAAGACTCATCAAGATACAAGAAAATGTGTGGGGAAATAAAAATTATTTTGTTTGTAGCATTTGGCTTGGGCAGTACCATTTTTCTGAAGTGTTGAAAAAATACTTAACATTCCTGGAGGGTTTAACAGACAGTAGACACTGCGATATGTGCTCTACATGAATTATCTCATTTCATTTTCACAGAAGCCCCACAAGGCAGACACACTCATTTTGCCTTGGGAGAGACTAAGACAATGGATGTTTTGACTCACCTGTTTTAAATCCACTAACAGTGAAGCCAAGAGTCCAAGAATCCAGATTACATAATCCACCCTGCTAGGTACAAGACTGTGCTGCCCCTGCTACATGGCGTGCGCTACACTAGGGTGATGTGAGGGCCCCAGGAAATGTCACAGTGGGCCTGGGTTTCCAGGTCCCTGACCAATAGATCTCAGGTCTTTAACTTCCTATAAATAAAGAGACTGATTTACTAAGAAAACTGAATTCACGGGTTACAGTAGAAAATGACTATTCTTTCTCATCCTCACACCCTCAGATCTGCACCATGGGAGTAATTTTCCTCCCAGCTGTAAACCTAAATGTAAACTAAACCCAAAATATATCCAATAAAGTCCCAGTTCTTCTTGGAAAACAAGAAGGGTTTCAGTCATTTTATGCTCCTCGAAATTCTCATTTTATTACCAAAATATCTAGTGCTATGGAAAGCCAAGACTCTGCACACTGTTCCACGGTGAAACTGCTTCCTGCCCTCTGTGGCGATTTAGATCAAAATGGCCCCATGGGGAGTGGCACCATTGATTCTCTCTCTCCCTGCTGCCTGCTGATTCTGCTGCAGAACTTTTAGCTACTTCTCCAGCACCGTGCTGCGGCATTCCTTACCATGATGACGCTGGGCTAAAACCTCTTTAGATCTTTCCAGCACCTGCCTCTACCTCTTCATCAACCGAGACGTGACATTGGGACAAAGAGTCACCAACCAATTTTGGAAACCGTCACTGGAGACATTGCTTACACAAGCAAACACTCTGTCTCGGAAGTGGTGGACTTGATACATTGATCTGGTTGCTTTCTCACGAAGACGAAGCTGAGAAGGAATCAATGTTACTGTCTCCTTATACAAGTGGCCAAGTCTTTGTGTAAACTGGAGGAAGCCATTAGTGGCGAGGTGCTCCTGGTACCAGAAATAGATAATTAAGTAGCTATCAAAGTACCTAATGATTCTAAGGCCTGAGAAGCCAGTGAATCATGAGGATGTTGTGACTTGTGTCCCCAAAACAGCCTCACCTGGAACCATGAGAGTCAAGAGGCTCAGCTCAGATGGGGGGGGGTGTCTTAAAACCAAATATGCAAGAGACATTCCTTCATTATAAAACTCAAAGTGGGCAGTGAAAATCTCTGTGAGCCTGAGGACAGCCAAGGCTACACAAAGAAACTCTGTCTGGAGGAACTGAAAAGTTTTTTTAAAAAGATGTGGATGGACATAACAGGTGGTGGTCATTGCTCAGTCAAACACAAAACTGAGAAAAATGCCTAGGCCTCGACCCAGGCCAGCAGTTTCTAGGGGGCAAAAGTAAGCTTGCTTATCTTTGGACCAGAAAATGAATTATATCCAGGAGTCAAGAAACATCTGAAAAGAACCACTTTTTCTGATCCTTTTCATAATCTTCAAGATTTAATTTGCTTACATTGAGCTAGAAAAAAATGAGCCCGACGGCAGAAAAATACTTCTGTAAACTGCACGTAAGAATTCCAGAAGGTCAGAGCATAAAGAGATCCAAAGAGGCTGCTACTGCAATAGCGTCCTTTCGAAATGGAAAGAAGCAGGGTTGTCAAGAAAACTGTAAAGACTTGATATCAGAAATATCTCCTTTTCATCTTATCTGGGTCTTTACCAATTGTCTCACTGCAGCCAAGTCTGTGTTTCCTCATAGACTTGTGAACTTGACAGAATGAGATTCCCTCCCTAGAATACACTCATGCCCAGTCCCACCTTTATGACCACACCCATAATAAGTTGCTGGAAGTGAGAAGAGTCTTTCAAAATGATTCAGGGCTGGAGAGATGGCTCAGCCGTTAAAGGCTAGGCTCACAACCAAAATGATTCAGACAGGCACTTTGAGCAAAATTCTTCACATGCCATAGGCGTAGTGATTAATCTATTTGTCTTGTAGCTGCTTGGTGCTGCAATCTGACCTGTACTGGGTGAAATCCTTCATTCCCCCTGCCCACATCTAGCTATACACAATCCCAGATAACCGCATGTATGAATTAAGAGAACGGAACAGAAGAAGCCAGGTCAAAGGCAAAGATAAAACTAAACACTGAATTAGCAGCAGCATGTTTGTAGAGCAAAGAGACAAGAGAATCATAAGAGCTCACAGAGACAAGCCCAATGGGGGATTAACCTTACATAGACCAGGAGAAGGGTAACCACATGGAATCGAATATGAAGACCCGGTCTATTCCCTGGAGGCAGACATGATGAATGGAGTACAGGAGAGCAGAGACTCTAATTCTTTATGAAAGATGGACAATAAATAGGAAGTGGGAGTCATTTTATGATTTGTGGTAATAGTTTGTTTATGATCTAACAAATAAAGCTTGCCTGAAGATCAGAGTACAAAGCTATCCACACTAATAAGCCATACAGGCCAGGCAGTGGTGGCACACACCTTTAATTTCAGCAGCCACACTAGTTAGTCATAGAAGCTGGGAGGGTGGTGGTGCACACCTTTAATCCCAGCGCTAGAAAGGAATATAAGGCAGGGGAGACAGGAGTGTAGTGTATTCGATCTGCAGGATCTTCCCAGCCTTGGTAGAGTTAAGAACTCTCTGGTGACTGGCTGCTTTGATTTTCTGATCTTAAGCTTGAGCCCCAATATCTGTCTCTGGGTTTTATTATTCATGCTACAATTTTTATTGAACAAAGACATTTTTTGTCTTTCTGCATCCCGAGTTTGTGAAGTCCTAAGTCACTTGTACAAAAACCAACAACCTTCAGATAAAATAGGAATATTCCTAAATAAAGGTATGAAATAGGAAAAAAAACCTTAAAGGGGAAACATTCCCTCTCTTGTAAAGATTTGGGTGAAAATTAAAAACAACAACAACCTGTGCTTGAGGTCTGTCACTGTGGCCTTCATGCCAGTGGGAGCCAACACACCCCAGCATCCTAGTCTTCTGCTCCACCCATGGGACTAAATCAACCAAGGCCTGTTTCTGGGCTCCCCTCTTGTATCTGGGATCTTCCAAGGGGGCTTCCATCCCTCCTAGCAGGATTCAAAGCACCCTAGCATCCTAATCCCCTGCTCCACCCACAGGACTAAATTTACCAGAGCCTGTCTCCAGGCCACACTCATGTGCCTGGGGTCTATCACTGGGCCTTCCATCCATCCCAGCAGGATACAAAGCACCCCAGCATCCTAGTCCATTTCTCCACCCACGAGATCAGGAGGAGGAGAGTTACCAGAGCTTTGGATTTGCCTGCACCCACCAGAAGGGAACCCTGGTCCCACACCCACCAGGAGAGGAAGAGGCTCCTTCTGCACCTACTGGAAGAAGGGATGGGAAGGAGACAATATAAAAAAAAAAAAACACTCAGCAACAGAAAAACAAATATAACACTCCCAGAGTCTAGAGACTCTACACAAGCAAGACTCGAACATTCTAATGCAAATGAAGCAAAAGAGAATGACCTTAACAACAACTTCATGAAAATGATAGAGGCCCTCAAAGAGGATATGACACAATCCCCTAAAGAGATAGAAGAAAAAACAATCAAAAATGCAAGAAATGGAGGAAAAGACAAAGCAAAAATTACAAGAAACAATTCAAACAAGGCAAAGGCTGAAATCTGAAATAGAAACGATAAAAAAAACACAGTCTGAAGGAATGCTGGAAATAGGAAAGCTGGACAAATGGTCAGGTACTATAGATGCAAACAAAATAAACAGAATACAAAAGATGGAAGAGAGAATCTCAGATGTTGAAGATACACTAGGAAAAATAGATTCATGGACCAAAGAAAATCTTAAGCCCAATAAAACTCTAATACAAAATATCCAGTAAATATGGGACACTGTGAAAAGACCAAACTTAAGAATAATAGGTATAGAAGAAGGCGAGGTAAACCACCTCAAAGGGGCAGAAAACATATTCAACAAAATCATAGAAGAAAACTTTCCCAACCTAAAGAAAAACATGCCAATGAAGGTGCAAAAAGCTTACAGAACACCAAATACAATGGACCACAAAAAAGTCCTCTCAACACATAATAATCAAGACCCCCAAACACACAGAATAAAGAAAGAATATTAAGAGCAGCTAAAGAAAAAGACCAAGTAACACATAAAGGCAAACATGTCAGAATTACACCTGACTTCTCCATGGAAACTCTGAAAGCCAGAAGGTCCCGGGTAAATATTCTAGCAACACTAAGAGACCACATATGCCAGCCCAGACTACTATAGCCAGCAAAGCTTTCAATCACTATAGACAGAGAATACAAGATATTTCATGATTAAACCAGATTTAAACAATACATATCCACTAACCCAACCCAACAAAAAGTTCTGGAAGGAAAAATCCAACCCAAGGAAGTTAACTACAGTCAGAAAAACATAGGCAATAGATAATCCCACTTTACCAACAGCCAAAAGAAAACAGGGGTTGGAATGCACATACAATTCCAACAACAACAACCATTCAAAAACAAACAAGAATGAGCAATCAACAGTCATTAATATCCCCCAATATTAATGGTCTTAACTCTCCCATTAAAAGACACAGGCTAGAAGTAGCTGTCCCTCTGGCATCATTAGGTAAACAGGCCAGCTTCCCGGCCTGTGCTCCAGAGCCTGCAGATCGCCTGGGAACTGCACAGAGCTCCCAATCCCGGCGGGAGCATCAGGTAAACAGGCCAGCTTCCCGGCCTGTGTTTCAGAGCCTGCAGATCGCCTGGGAACTGCACAGAGCTCCCAATCCCGGTGGGAGCCAAGCACCCCAGACTCCAGATCTTCTCTCCCACCAAAGAGACCAGGAAACTACAGGAGCCAGGGAGACCAGGGGAGTAGCTGTTCCGGGTCAGGTACAACAGGACCCAGCATAGGGTCCAGGGGACCAGGTAGGAGGCTAAGCGCCCCAGATTCCTGTTCTTCTTCTCTACCCACGGACCAGCATTTGGACAAGGCATAGAAGAACCACCAGATTACTGGACATACTAGCACCCACCAAAAGGGAACTCTGGTCCCCAGACCAGGAAGGGGCTCTTTCTGCACCCACTAAAAGAAGAGATGGGAAAGAGACAATACAAAAACACAGTCAGCAACAGAAAAACAAATATGACACCGCCAGATTCTAGAGACTCCACACCAGCAAGACCCCAATATTCCAACGCGAAGGAAGCAGAAGAGAACGACCTTAAAAGCACTTTCATGAAAATGATAGAGGCCCTAAAAGAGGATATTGGAAAATCCCTCAAAGAAATGGAAGAAAAAACAAACCAAAAAATGCAAGAAATGGAAGAAAAAACAAACCAAAAAATGCAAGAATTGGAAGAAAAAACAAACCAAAAAAGGCACGAAATGGAAGAAGAAATGAAGCAAAAAATGCAAGAAATGGAAGAAAAAGCAAAGCAAAAAATGCAAGAATTAGAAGAAGAAACATACCAAATAAGGCAGGAAATGGAAGAAGAAACAAAGCAAAAAATGCAAGAAATGGTAGAAAAAACAAAGCAAAAAATGAAAAAAATGGAGGAAGAAACAAACCAAAAAAGGCAGGAAATGGAAGAAGAAACAAAGCACAAAATCCAAGAAATGGAACAAAAAGCAAACCAAAAAATGCAAGAAATGGAAGAAAGAACAAACCAAAAAATTCATAAAAGGCAACAAACGGACGAACAGATAAACAGAAAATTGCAAGAAGCAATGCAAACGCTGCAAGGGTTGAAAACTGAAATAGAGACACTAAAAAAAACACAATCTGAAGAAAGGCAGAAAATAGAAAAGCTGGACAAACAGTCAGGCACTACCAATACAAGCATTACCAACAGAATAGAAGAGATGGAAGAGAGAATCTCAAGTGTTGAAGATACATTAGGAGAAATGGATTTATCAACCAAAGAAAACCTTAAATCCAACAAATCCTTAACACAAAACATCCAGGAATTATGGGACACCATGAAAAGACCAAACCTAAGAATAATAGGTATAGAAGAAGGAGAAGAAATCCACCTCAAAGGGGCAGAAGGCATATTCAACAAAATCATAGAAGAAAACTTTCCCAACCTTAAGAAAGACATGCCAATGAAGGTACAAGAAGCCTACAGAACACCAAATAGAGTGGACCACAAAAAAAAACCCCTCGCCACATAATAATCAAGACCCCAAACATACAGAATAAAGAAAGAATATTAAGAGCAGCTAAGGAAAAAGGTCAAGTAACATATAAAGGCAGACCTATCAGAATTACACCTGATTTCTCCATGGAAACTCTGAAAGCCAGAAGGTCCTGGATAGATATTCTACCTACACTAAGAGACCATGGATGCCAGCCCAGACTACTATACCCGGCAAAGCTCTCAATCACTATAGACGGAGAAAACAAGATATTCCATGACAAAACTAGATTCAACCAATATGTGTCCACTAACCCAGCCCTACAGAAAATTTTGGAAGGAAAACTCCAACCCAAGGAAGCTAACTACAACCAGAAAAACATAAGCATTAGAGAATCCCTCTCTACCAACAGCCAAAAGAACAAAGGGGCGAAATTCCACCCATAGTTCCACCAACAACAACCATCGCAAATCGAAGAAGGATGAGCAATCAATGGTCATTAATATCCCTCAATATTAACGGCCTTAACTCACCCATAAAAAGACACAGACTAGCAGAATGGATTCGAAGACAGAACCCTTCCTTCTGCTGCATACAAGAAACACACCTCACCCTCAAAGACAGACATTACTTGAGAGTTAAAGGTTGGGAAAAAATTTTTCAATCAAATGGACCCAAGAAACAAGCAGGGGTAGCAATCCTAATATCTAACAAACTAGACTTTAAAATAAAATCAATCAAAAGAGATGAAGGAGGTCATTACATACTCATCACAGGTGAAACCCACCAAGACGAAGTGTCTATCCTGAACATCTATGCCCCCAATACAAAGGCATCCACATTCGTTAAAGAAACATTATTAGAACTTAAATCTCATCTAAAGCCCCACACAGTTATAGTGGGAGATTTCAACACACCACTCTCACCACTAGACAAGAATACCAGACAGGAACTCAACAAAGAAGCAAAGGGTCTAATAGAAGTAATGACCCAACTGGGATTAACAGATATCTATAGAACATTTCATCCACATAAAAAAGAATATACCTTCTTCTCACCACCACATGGAACCTTCTCAAAAATCGACCACATACTTGGCAACATATCAAACCTCAGCAGCTACAAAAAAATTGGAATAACTCCATGCATCTTATCAGACCACCATGCCTTAAAATTAGAATTCAACAACAACACAAATTGCAGAAAACCTACAAACTCATGGAAATTGAATAATGCTCAACTGCACCATCCCTGGGTCAAAGAGGAAATAAAAAAGAAATTAAAGACTTCCTCGAATTCAATGAGAATGAAGACACAACATACCCAAACCTATGGGACACTTTGAAAGCAGTGCTACGGGGAAGTTCATAGCACTAAGTGCTCACATGAAGAAACAGGAAAACAGTTATACCAGAGAATTAACATCACAGCTAAAAGCTCTAGAACACAAAGAAGCAAACTCCCCCAGGAGGAGTAGACGCCAGGAAATAATCAAATTGAGGGCTGAAATCAACAAAGTAGAAACCAGGAAAACAATACAAAGAATCAATGCAACGAAGAGTTGGTTCTTTGAGAAAATCAACAAGATAGACAAACCTTTGTCCAAACTTACCAAACAGCAGAGAGTGAACACGCAAATTAACAAAATCAGAAATGAAAAGGGGGACATAACAACAGACTCTGAGGAAATCCAGAGAATCATTAGGTCATACTTTGAAAACCTGTACTCCACAAAATTCGAAAATTTAAAGGAAATGGATGACTTCCTGGACAGCTATCATTTGCCAAAACTAAATCAAGAACAGATAAGCAATTTAAATAGACCTATAACCCCTATGGAAATAGAAGCTGTCATCAAAAGTCTCCCAACCAAAAAAAGTCCAGGTCCAGATGGCCTCAGTGCAGAATTCTACCACAAATTCAAAGAACAGCTTATACCAATTCTTCTCAAAGTGTTCCACACAATAGAAGCAGAAGGGTCTTTGCCAAACTCTTTCTATGAGGCTTCAATAACCTTGATCCCCAAGCCACACAAAGATACAACCAAGAAAGAGAACTTCAGACCAATATCCCTCATGAACATTGATGCAAAAATACTCAATAAAATACTGGCAAATCGGATCCAAGAACACATCAAAACAATCATTCACCACGATCAAGTAGGTTTCATCCCAGGGATGCAGGGATGGTTCAACATACGAAAATCCATCAACGTAATCCACCATAAAAACAAAAATCACATGATCATCTCACTAGATGCTGAAAAAGCCTTTGACAAAATCCAACACCCCTTCATGATAAAGGTCTTGGAGAGATCTGGGATAACAGGGACATACTTAAACATAATAAAAGCCATATACAGTAAACCAACAGCCAACATCAAACTAAATGGACAGAAACTCAACGCAATTCCTCTAAAATCAGGAACAAAACAAGGCTGTCCACTCTCTCCATACCTTTTCAACATGGTACTTGAAGTTCTAGCTATAGCCATACGACAACAAAGGGGGATCAAGGGGATACAAATTGGGAAGGAAGAAGTCAAACTTTCACTGTTTGCAGACGATATGATAGTTTACATCAATGACCCAAAGAACTCTACCAGGGAACTCTTACAGCTGATTAACACCTTCAGCAAAGTGGCAGGTTACAAGATCAACTCAAGAAAGTCAGTAGCCCTACTATATACAGATGATAAAAGGGCTGAAAGAGAAATCAGAGAAACATCACCCTTTACAATTGCCACAAACAACATAAAATACCTTGGGGTAACGCTAACCAAACAAGTGAAAGACCTGTATCGTAAGAACTTTGAATCTTTAAAGAAAGAAATTAAAGAAGCCCTCAGAAAATGGAAAGATCTCCCATGCTCTTGGATAGGTAGGATCAATGTAGTAAAAATGGCAATCCTGCCAAAAGCAATCTACAGATTCAATGCTATCCCCATTAAAATCCCAGCACAATTCTTCACAGACCTTGAAAGAACAATAATCAATTTTGTATGGAAAAACAAAAGACCCAGGATAGCCAAAACAACCCTGTTCAACAAGGCAACGTCCGGAGGCATCACTATCCCTGACCTCAAGCTCTATTATAGAGCTATAGTCCTGAAAACAGCTTGGTATTGGCACAAAAATAGACAGGCAGACCAATGGAATCGAATTGAAAATCCGGGTATTAACCCACACACGTACGAGCATCTGATCTTTGACAAAGAAGCTAAAAATATACAATGGAATAAAGAAAGCATCTTCAACAAATGGTGCTGGCATAATTGGAGACTGGCATGTAGAAAAATGCGGATCGATCCATGTTTATCGCCATGCACAAAACTTAAGTCCAAATGGATCAAAGACCTCAACATAAATCCAGCCACACTGAACCTCTTAGAAGAGAAAGTGGGTGGTACCCTTGAAAGAATTGGTACAGGAGACAGCTTCCTGAACATAACACCAGTAGCACAGACAGTGAGATCAACAATTAATAAATGGGACCTACTGAAACTGAGAAGCTTCTGTAAGGCAAAGGACACAGTCAGCAAGACAAAAAGGCAGCCCACAGAATGGGAAAAAATATTCACTAATCCCACATCTGACAGAGGGTTGATCTCCAAAATTTACAAAGAACTCAAGAAGCAAGTCTCCAAAACAGCAAAGGACCCAATTAAGAAGTGGGCTGCAGAACTAAATAGAGAGTTTTCAATAGAGGAGTCTAAAATGGCTGAGAGGCACTTGAGAAAGTGCTCAACATCCTTAGTCATCCGGGAAATGCAAATCAAAGCAACTCTGAGATACCATCTCACTCCTGTCAGAATGGCTAAAATCAAAAACACCAATGACAATTTATGCTGGAGAGGATGTGGTGAAAGGGGGACACTCCTCCATTGCTGGTGGGAGTGCCAACTGGTTCAGCCACTTTGGAAAGCAGTATGGAGATTCCTCAGAAAAAATGGGAATAAACCTACCACAAGACCCAGCAACTGCACTCTTAGGCATATATTCAAAAGATGCCCATTCATATAACAAAGATGTCTGTTCCACTATGTTCATAGCAGCTTTATTTGTAATAGCCAGAACTTGGAAGCAACCTAGATGTCCCTCACCCGAAGAATGGATAGAGAAAATGTGGTACATCTACACAATGGAGTACTATTCAGCAGAAAAAAATAATGGAATCATGAGATTCGCAGGCAAATGGATGACACTAGAAGAAACCATCCTGAGTGAGGTAACCCAGTCACAAAAAGAGAAACATGGCATGTACTCTCTCATATATGGATTTTAGACATAGATCTGGGGAGTGCCAGCCTACAATCCTATTGCCAGAGAGTCTGGGAAACAGAAACTTCATTTAGTGGCTGGTTAATTACTGAGCTGAACTCTAGAAAGCCAGTATCAGAGAGGGAGGACTGATGATCAAAGGGATTAAGACTGGGCTGGTTGAACCCCCAGAAACAGCTGACCAGACAAAGGTTAACTCTTGAATCCCAGGCATCAGCCTGGGAATCCAGCATGGGACTGATCAAGACCCCCTGAATCTGGGTGTCAGTGAGGAGGCCTAGGTAATCTATTGAGCCTTGGACAGCAGATCAGTACCCATCCCAAGTATACACACGGTCTCTGGACTCCCATAGAACAATGTGAGGTGCACTCTCACCCTGAACTCTTGGGGAAGGGTCTAGGCCCTGCCCTATATGAAATGACAGACTACGGACACCCCCATGGAGGGCCTCACCCTCCCTGGGGGAATGAGGGGATAACGGGGGGGGGATGGGGGGAGGGCACGGGAGGAGGGGAGGGAAAGGGAGAGGGACCTCGTACTGACTTGTGAAGCAACCTTGTTTCTTATCTAAATTTAAAATGGAAAATAAAAAAATATTAATAAAAAAAAGACACAGGCTAACACAATGGATTCGAAGACGGAATCTATCTTTCTGCTGCATACAAGAAACATACCTCAGTGTTAAGGATTGGGAAAAGATTTTCCAATCAAATAGACCCAAGAAACAAGCAGGGATAGCAATCCTAATATCTAACAAATTAGACTTCAAACTAAAATCAATCAAAAGAGATGAAGGAGGTCATTTCATACTCATCACAGGAGAAACCCATCAAGATGAAGTCTCAATTCTGAAAATCTATACCCCAAATACAAAGGCATCCACATTCGTAAAAGAAATAATACTAAAACTCAAATCACATATAAAACCTTACAAACTTATAATGGGAGACTTCAACACCCCACTCTTACCACTAGACAGGATTACCAGACAAAAACTTAACAAAGAAACAAAGGAACTAACAGAAGTTATGACCCAATTGGGTCTAACAGACATCTATAGAACATTCCATACAAACACTAAATAATATACCTCCTTCTCAGCTCCACACTGAACCTTCTCAAAAATCGACCACATACTTGGCAACATAACAAATCTCAACAGGTACAAAAAAACTGGAATAACTTCATGTGTCGTATCAGACCACAATGCTCTAAAGTTAGAATTCAACAACAACACAAATTGCAGAAACCCTACAAATCAAGGAAATTGAATAACGCACAATTGCACCATTCCTGGGTCAAAGAAGAAATGAAAAAAGAAATTAAAGTATTTCTAGAACTCAATGAGAATGAAGACACAACATACCCAAACTTATGGGATACTTTGAAAGTAGTGTTACAAGGGAAGTTCATGGCACACTAAGTGCCCACATGAAGAAACTGGAGAATAGTCACATTAGAGAATTAACAGCACAACTGAAAGCTCTAGAACACAAAGAAGCATACTCACCCAGGAGGAGTAGACACCAGGAAATAATTAGTTCAGGGCTGAAATCAATAAAGTAGAAACTAGGAAAACAATACAAAGAATCAATGTAACAAAGAGTTGGTTCTTTGAGAAAATCAACAAGATAGACAAACCTTATCCAAATTTACCAAATGGCAGAGTGTGAACATGCAAATTAATAAAATCAGAAATGAAAAGGGAGGCATAACAATGGACACTATGGAAATCTAGAGAATCATCAGGTCATACTTTCAAAACCTATACTTCACAAATTTTGAAAATTAAAAGGAAATGGACAATTTTCTGGATAGATATCACTTACAAAAATTAATCAAGAACAGATAAGCAATTTAAATAGACCTATAACCCCTATGGAAATAGAAGCAGTCATCAAAAGTCTCCCAGCCAAAAAAAGCCCGGAGCCTCAGTGCAGAATTCTACCAGAAATTCAAAGAAAAGCTTATATTAATTCTCCTCAAAATATTCCACACAATAGAAGCAGATGAGTTTTGCCAAACTCTTTTTACAAGGCTTCAAAAACGTTGATACTGAAGCCACACAAAGAACTTCAGACAAGTATCCCTCATGAACACTGATGCAAAAATATTCAATAAAATACTGGCAAATTGAATCCAAGAACACATCGGAAAAATTATCCACCATGATGTGGTGGTTTCATTCCAGGGATGCAGGGATGGTTTAACATACTAAAATCCATCAATGTAATCTACCATATAAACAAGCTCAGAAACAAAAAACCCATGATTGTCTCACTAGATGCTGAAAAAGCTTTTGACAAAATCCAACACCCCTTCATTATAAAGGTTTTGGAGAGATCAGGGATAACAGGAACATACCTAAACATAATAAAAGCTATATACAGCAAACCAACAGCCAACATCAAATTAAATGGAGAGAAACTTAAAGAAATCCGTCTAAAATCAGGAGAAAGACAAGGTTGTGTCCTCTCTCCATATCTCTTCAATATTGTAATTGAAGTTCTACCTAGAGCAATAAGAAAACAAAAGATCAAGGGGATACACATTGGAAAGGAAGAGGCCAGACTTTCACTATTTGCAGATGATATGATAGTTTACATAAGTGACCCAAAAAATTCTACTAGGGAACTCGTACAGCTGATAAATACCTTCAGCAAAGTGGCAGGATACAAGATTGACTCAAGAAAATCAGTAGCCCTACTATATACAGACCATAAAAGGGCTGAGAAAGAAATCAGAGAAACATTACCTTTACAATTGTCCCAAACAACATAAAGTACTTGGGGGCAATGCTAACAAAACAAGTGAAAGATATATATCACAAGAACGTTGAGTCTTTAAAGAAAATAAATAAATTAAAGAAGACACCAGAAAATGGAAATATCTCCCGTGCTCTTGGATAGGAAGGATCACCATAGCAAAAAGTGGCAATCTTGCCAAAAGCAATCTACAGACTCAATGCAATCCCCATCAAAATTCCAGCACAATTCTTCACAGACCTTGAAAGAACAATTCTTAACTTTATATGGAAAAACAAAAGACCTAGGATAGGCAAAACAACCTTATTCAACAAAACAAAGTCTAGAGGCATCACCATCTCTGACTTCAAGTTCTATGATACAACTATAGTCCTGATAACAGCATGGTATTGGCACAAAAATAGACAGGTGGACCAATGGCATTGAATTAAAGATCCTGATATTAACCCATACACCTACAAACACCTGATCTTTGACAAAGAAGCTAAAATTATACAATGAAAAAAAGAAAGTGTCTTCAACAAATGGTGACACCATAACTGGATGCTAGCAAGTAGAAGACTGCAAATAGATCCATGTCTATCACCATGCACAAAACTTAAGCCCAAATGGATCAAAGACCTCAACATAAATCCAGTCATACTGAACCTCTTAGAAGAGAAAGTGGGAGGTACCCTTGAACAAATTGGTACATGAGACCACTTCCTGAACATATCACCAGTAGCACAGACACTGAGATCAATAACTAATAAATAGGACCTCCTAAAACTGAAAAGCTTCTGTAAGGCAAAGGACACAGTCAACAAGACAAAAAGGCAGCCCACAGAATGGGAAAAAATATTCACTAACCCCACGTCTGATAGAGGGATAATCTCTAAAATTTACAAAGTACTCAAGAAGCAAGTCTCCAAAACACCAAAGGATCCAATTAAAAGTGGGGTACAGAGCCAAATAGGGAATTCTAAGTAGAGGAGTGTAAAATGGTTGAGAGACACTTAAGAAAGTAGTCAACATCCCTAGCTATTAGGGAAATCAAAACAACTCTGAGATACCATCTTACTCCTGTCAGAATGGCTAAAATCAAAACACCAATGACAGTTTATGCTGGAGAGGATGTAGAGAAAGGGGAACACTCCTCCACTGCTGGTGGGAGTGCCTACTTGTACAGCCACTTTAGAAATCAGTATGGAGATTCCTCATGAAAATGGAACTCAGTCTACCACAAGCAATTCCACTCTTAGGCACATACCCAAAAGATGTACATTCATACAACAAGGATATCTGTTCTACTATGTTCATAGCAGCATTATTTGTAATAGCTAGATCCTGGAAGCAATCTAGATGCCCCACAACTGAAGAGTGGATAGAGAAAATGTGGTACATTTACACGATGGAGTACTACTCAGCGCAAAAAAACAATGGAATCTTGAAATTTGCAGGCAAATGAATGGCACTAGAAGAAACCATCCTGAGTGAGGTAACCCAGTCACAAAAAGATAAACATGGTATGTACTCGCTCATATATGGATTTTAGACATGGATCAGGGTAGTGCCATCCTACAATCCCATGGCCAGTGAGTCTGGGAAACAGGGAAGTTCCCAAGAGAGATATGCATGGTACCTCAGAGAAAAGGAATGAGGCAAGATCTCCTGAGCAGATTGGAAGCATGGGGGAGGGGAGGTGGAGTGGGGGGGAGGCAAAGAGAGGAGAAGAGGAGGGGGAGAGAAGGACATGGGGGAGCAGGAAGGTTGAGTTGGGGTAAGAATAGAGGAAAGCAGGATGAGAGATACCATAATAAAGGGAGTCATTATAGGTTTGAGGAGACAGCTGACACTAGTGAGATTTCCAGAGATCTACAAGGATGATACCAACTGACAAACTAAGCAATAGTGGAGAGACTACATTAAATGCCCCTCCCTGATAATGAGATTGACAACTACCTTATATGTCATCCTAGAGCCTTCATCGAGTGGCTGATGGAAGCAGAGGCAGACATCCACAGCTAAACTGAACTGAACTCCTGGAACCCAATGACAGAGAGGGAAGAAAGATGAACAAAGGGGTCAAGACTCTGCTGGTTAGACTCACAGAGACAGCTGACCTGACAAGGGGGAGCTCTTGGACCCCAGACTGATGGCTGAGTTGCCCTCATGGGATTAATCCAGACCCCATGAATGTGGTGTCAGTGAGGAGGCCTTGGCAATCTATGGGGCCTTGGGTAGTAGATCAGTATTTACCATGGCATACAAACGAACTTTGGGAGCCCATTCCACATGGAGGGATGCTCTCTCAGCCTGGACACATGGGGAAGGACCTAGACCCTGAAATGACAGACTTTGGAGATACCCTTAAGGAGGATATCTCTGGGGAATGGTGTGGGGATTGGGTGGGGAGCTGGAGTAGCTGATAGAGAGGGCAGGGGAGGAGGGAAGGGAGAGGGAGCTGGGATTGACATGTGATGCAAGCCTGTTTCTAATTTAAATGAAAAAATGTATTAGAAATAAACAACAAAGCAACCCAGTAGGGTGGAAAGTCAACTCAGAAGGTAAAGTGTTTGCTGAGCAAAAACAAAGACCTGACTAGAATTCATGTGGAAAAACTCAGGGAAGTTATGCACATCTGTAATCCCTCAGAGCCGTGGAGATGGAAGCAGGTAGATTCCCGGGGTTTGCTTTCCAGCCAGCCTAGCCAAATCTGTGAGTTCCAGGACGAGTGAGACTCTGTTTCAAAAAAAAAAAAAAACCAAGATGGATGAAGACTGAAGAGGTGCCTCAGCGGTTAAGCAGAGTCCCCTCGCTTCCAGAGGGTCCAGGATTAATTGTCAGCATCCACGTGTGATTCACAACCTTCTGTAACCCCAGTTCCAAGGGATCAGATGCCCTCTGTGGTCTCAAAGGACACTTCATACTTATGGTGCCCAGATACAGAAGCAGGTGAATTACCCATAAATGTAAAAATAAAAATGTATTAGAAAGCCGGGCGGTGGTGGCGCACGCCTTTAATCCCAGCACTGGGGAGGCAGAGGCAGGCGAATCTCTGTGAGTTAGAGGCCGGGCTGGACCGATAGCCTCCAAAACAATACAGAGAAACCCTGTCTCATAAAAAAACAAAAAAAAAATGTGTTAGAAAAGAAACCAAAGTGATGGCATTGAGGACAACGCCTAAGTTGACCTCTTGTCTGTACTTACATACACCCCCACACACTGACAGATATGCATCTGCATACATGTGCGTGCGAGCGCGCGCGTGTGTGTGTGTGTGTGTGATCAAATTAATTAGACAAGAGAAAGAAAAGCAAGAGACACAATCAAGACTCTCAAGACACCGTGTTCCAACCCTAATTCTAAGAGACTGTCATGTGAATGAGAAGCTAGACAAGGCCCATAGTAAAAATGCTTTGCGGATCTTCTTGAACCGTGGAAGAGTCCATGGCTTAGGAAGATCCAGATGCCACAAAAGTCACTGAGGAGCGAGAAAGAAAGAGCAGTAGAGGAGCTCCCAAGAAGTCCACCTGGGGCCTTCCCCAAGTTCCCTAAAAAAAAAATTTTTTTAATTTAAAAAGTGAAGTGCGCAAACACACATCCAGAAAGAGGTACTAAAGGCACCTGAGCGTTCAACCAAAGACCTCTCAGAGGAATGAGCTGGGTAGTCCCTGTGGATGAGGCCTGCAACACAGACGTACTAAGTTAGCACTCCGGGATTCCGGGTGTCGGAGCATCACGGGTGCAGGTGCGTTGTGAAGGAATGACAGCATCAAGAAATAAGAAACGAGACCACGTAACAAAGCGACTGCCACCGGTGCATTATAAAACCAAACTACGGCAACAAGTAATGTGCACATCCAGGCTGTGACTGCCGAGTCGGACACAGTGTCACAGCCTGGTCCACGTTACCTGGATCCCGGCGGAAAGACGAAAATGAGCGCGGCTGCCTGCCTATGGAGACGAATGGCAGAACCGCCATGAAATCGTGACTTCTGTCTTCTTTTCCAAAGTCTTGAAAACCGACACTGTCGAATTTTATCATAAATTTGTAAGTCACGGTAGAAAAGAAGAAAAGCAAATCTACCATTTTAATGCAGGATTCAACTTCAAATCAGTTGTACATTTACCCAGGAAGATTATCTGAAGTATAAGGGTGCACTTTATTCTATAGGAAAAGTGAGTTCCCACCCTCACCTCTGCCCGCCCTCCCATACCTCATCTGCACCCCATCCACCAGGATAGCAAGTCAGTAAGTTAAGATCATTACAGAAAACGAAGAAGGTACATTTCCAAAGAGCATTAGTGGAGAGTGTTTCAAACTCATTATCTTGACCCTTGAGCTAGTGATCTTGAAGATTGTTGTGGGCTCCATATTTATAATAATAATAATAATAATAATAATATATTATGAAAGGATTTCCTTTCCAGAAATGGATTGTATACCAAATGCTAATGTACAATAGTAAATTACATAGTTTCAGCAAAATAACATATATGGAGTGCGAATGAAACCGTAGGCCCAGTTCTTCTTGTCCCCACTGTGGCCATTAAAGTATTTTCTCCAGTGTCATATAGTTGCTGTTCTGGCTTCCTTTCTATTTGTGTTACAAAACACTCTGACCAAAAGCAACTTGGGAAAGAAAAGGTATATATATATGGCTTCCGTATCATAGTCCATCACTGAAGGAACTCAGGACTAGACGGAGTTCAAGGCAGAACCTGAAGTAGAAACCATGGAGGAATGCTGTGTGCTTTCTCACCCTGGATTCAGGCTCAGCTAGCATCCTTATACAGCTCAGGACCACCCGCCCAGGAAATGATTCCTGCATCAGTTGTCAGTCAAGACAACCCCTCACAGACAGACGCACAGACCAGCCTGCTAAAGGCAATTACTCTGTTGAGACTCTTGTCAGGAGATTCTCGGTGGTATCAAGTTGACAATTCATGCTAACTGGAACAGAAGACCAAAGCATAGACAGAAGACCAAAGGTGTGGAACACGATTTCAAATTTCCCTCTATAGAGACAGGAAGAACAGTGTTTGAATTTTCTCCCTGTAGAGTTACATGTGATGGGTGGCATCAGGGCTTTTGAATCTGTTGTGGATTATTGCCCACATGTCATTCCCCACCAGCGCTTTCCTTGAGTTTTACTGGAGAAGGATGGAGTGACATAGTTTGGATTTGAAACTACAAATACTCATGTGTTCAGAGCTTGGCCCCCAGGTATTGGCAATATTTTAGAAGTTCTGGAAACTTCAGAAGATGTGACTCTATTGGAAGAAGTGAGTCATTAGGTATGACCCTTTAGGGGAATATTTTTTTTCTGGCCCCTTCCTTCTGCTTCCTATCTTGTGAGATAACTGTCCTCTGTTGTAGTCTCAAGCCAGGATGTGCTATCCCTTCAAAGTGACTGTAGATGAGAAAAAGAGTAAATAGTATATGTAGAAAAGTTAGCTTTTTTAAAAAATTAGGAAGAACTTAACAGAAAAGATTGGTAGCCAAGAACTTGGTTAAGAAGTTTAGTGGGAGTGAGGTAATATACTTATAGCTTGCTATTGCTGCAATTTCCTGAAACTATGCAGCAATGAGACATTGAGGAGACAGAGGAGACAGAGGAAATGTAAGGAAATAGGAGTCATGGGAGAATTCCAAAGATCTAGGCAAGCAGCCAGGCTGGGGCTGCAGGAAATGCGTATGTCCAAGGACTTGGAGTCCAAATTGTGCCTAAAATTTCATTTCTTCCATTAATCTCCTGGTATGGATCAGGCTCAAAACAGAGAAACTCATGTAGCCTGTTACGCCTACAGAAACCCAAGAAGAAGTGACTTTAATGTCATATTGCAGAATCTAGAATCTTAAATGTAAAGGAAACACTATAAAGTACACACTGAAAAAGATACATTTCTAGATCTGCAGGATTCTGTATGACGAATCTGATATCATGCATCTTGCCAATGACACAGAGGTCTTCCTGCTAAAACAGAGTATTTGCTTACTCTAGTCCACACTCCTTAGCATAGAGTATGTACAGTCTTACCTCTGGGGATATAATTAACCCAAAACTTGTGGTTATATATACTCTGAGGAGACACAATTTTACTCTTATCTTCTGTTACAACTGCTCAATGTTTAAAAAGAATGTTACTTCCTAATGTTACTCTCTCAATGAGACACAACTATATCAATCTTATAAAAAGCTCTCTCTCTCCGTCTCTCTCTGTCTGTGTGTGTGTGTGTGTGTGTGTGTGTGTCTGTGTGTATGTCTGTGTGTGTGTCTGTGTGTCTGTGTCTGTGTCTGTGTCTGTGTGTGTGTGATGTTTGTACTCCCTTGAGATGAGATCTTTCAACTATCCTTGAACTAGGCTGGAGCCCAGCAAGCTCCAACAATCCTCCTGTCTCCACCCACCTATAGCACTGGACTTGCAGGCTTGTGTGTGGTCATACCCAGTTTTTTTTAATGTGGGTTCTGTGAATCTGAACTAAAGTTCTTATGTTCGCATAACAAGTACTCTTACCTGTTCAGCTATCTCCATGGTTCCATGACTGTTAATTTTAATTTGTACTCATATTCAAAAATGTATGTGTTTATTGTGGACAATTTTTCCTTTTATTTAATTTAACTTTGTACACATGTTACTCTCAGTTCATTCTCCTTCCCCTGCTCCCCCAAGCCCCCAATCCTCCCAAGCCCCCACCCCACCCCACCCACCCTCCACTCCCCAGGGAGGGTAAGGACTTTCATGAGGGACTTTCAGAGTCTGTCATACCATCCCGGGAAGGGCCTAGGCCCTCCCCCAATGTGTCTATATGCTGAGAGAGCATCCCTCCATGTGGAATGGGCTCCCAGGGTCTATTTGTATGCCAGGAATAAATACTGATCTACTCTCCAAGGTCCCATAGATTGCCGAGGCCTCCTCTCTGATACCCAGGTTGGGGGGGGTCTGGATCAGTCCAATGCTGGCTGGCCTCTCAGTCATCAGTCTGGTGTCCATGAGTTCACCCTTGTTTGGGTCAGCTGCCTCTGTGGGTTTCGCCAGCCTGGTCTTGATTCCTTTGCTCACCACTCCTCTTTGCAACTGGGTTCCAGGAGTTCAGTTCAGTGTTTAGCTGTGTATGTTTGCCTCTGCTTCTGTCAGCCACTGGATGAGGGTTCTAGGATGGCATACTAGGTAGTCATCAATCTCATTATCCTGGGAGGGATTTAAGGTAGCCTTAATGCCAGTTGGTGTCATTCTTATAGATCTGTGAAGATCTCACTAGTGCCAGATCTCTCCTCCAACTTATAATGGCTCCCTCTATTACGGTATCACTCCTCCTTCTCTACTCTTATCCTGGCTCAACCTTCCTGCTCCCCCATGACCTCCTCTCCCCTCCTCTTTTCCCCCTCTCTTTCTCCCATCTCCTTCTCCCCCCTCCCAATCTAATAGGAGATCTCCTCCCATTCCCCTTCTCCGGGTTACCAAGCATATCTCTCTTAAGGTCCTCCCTACTTCCCAGACTCTCTGGCAGTGGGATTGTAGGCTGGCAATCCCCTGTTCCATGTACAAAATCCATATATAATGAGTACATACCATGTTTGTCTTTTTGTGACTGGGTTACCTCACTCATGTGGACAATTTTTCAATAGTGATAAACAGAAGAAAAAATGAAAATCATTCTTTGGAAAAATTATACTCTTGGGAGCCAGCAGTAAGCCACAAATACTTTGTGGTCTTCCTTCCATTCTTTTGTTAAAATAATACTTCTGTTTGGTTGGTTTGTTGTTGGTTTTTTTGTTTGTTTGTTTGTGTTTTGTGTTGGGCATTTTATCTTTTAGAGTTTCAAGCAGGTAACAATGTAGTTTGATCTATTTACCCACTCTTGACTTCTTCCTGTACTCTTTCCAGATTCACCCCCATGCTTCAGCCCCTCATAACTTCATGTCTCCCTTTTTTTATAACTCAAAGCCCACTTTGGGTCGCACCTATACGCATAGGTCAGGGGTCATCTCCTGAAGCACGATTGACCTATCAGGAACCACACTCTTAAATAAAACTTATTCTACCTCTCCTAGAAGACATCAACCACCAATAACTCCTCAGCTAGGGATGGAGACTTGGGAGGCACTCACCATTCCATACTAGAATGTTAACTGGCTTGATCTTGTGTGGGTGGCAAGTGGTGGTGTCTCATTCTTTATAGACATTCAATTCTAATGTCTTTCAGCTTTCCAATCTATTTTTACTCTGGTTATAGATAATTTTTAATCTTTCTATTTGAAGAGATAGAAATGATGCAAATCCCTTTTTGCAAACAAGGAAGCATTTTCATTATATGATAGCAGACCAAACAGCTCTTCTCCTCCAGTTTTCCTATGAACTATGTCTCTATATATTAAGTCTACTTCTTGGAGTTCCCTCTTTCAGACATTACTTTCCCTTCCACTCCTCCCTTTTGGTTCCTTCCAACTGATTTTCCCCTCCGGTCTCCCTCTTAACTTTTGGATAGAACTCCCAGTAAAAAGATGTCCTATCAGATTTTTTTTCTTCTCATGGACATTGAAGTTGGAAAGCCTTCAAGTCTTCTAGTGTTTGATATTTACTTAAGAGGTGGAAAGAACAAAGGTGAACTTTAGATTGTCCAAAAGGGGAAAGCATGAAGTGAAATGGCTGTCTCCTGGTCCAGTGTCACTATGGTGATAAATCTCACTTAGAGTTTAGGACATCTTTGTCTGACTAGCAATGGTCAGTTAATATAAAAAAAATTCTGGTACACAATAATATCTTCCCATAGACAAATTATACATTTATTTTCATTGAATAACACATGTAAATGCTGATAGTAAAACCTCATCATGGGCTTGTTATTTTTCTAGAGGACCCAAATCCAGTGACCAGTACCCATATTAGGTATTTCATGACTGCCTATAGCTCTAGCTCTGGGTATATAATGTTCTCTTCTGGACTCTACAGTAACCTGCCTACAAATGCACATATTCCCTCACAGACACACATACATGTATGTAACTTAAAATTTAAAATGAAAAACAGTGGAAATGACAGAAGCTAGAAGAGCAAGCTTCTACGCCATGCAAACACGCAAAGGAAACTCAACACAATAAGCAGATAAGATGGGGACTCACCGAGAAGGCTGTGGGAATGAGTGAATCTGAACTTGAGACTTCTCAATGGCTCCACGCCATGAACATGAACATAACAGTTCAACTATGGGATGTAAACCCACAATTCCCTTGGCACCAACATGAGTTGCTGGGTAGAGGAAAGACGAAATTTGTGTCTTTTCCCTCTAGGGTAGAGTTCGGCCTCTGCGATTTAATTCCTCTTCCCATTCTCTTTTTCAGTTACTTTACCCTTTTTCAAAAAAACTTTTAAATTGTTTTTTAAAGTTAGTAAAAATATAGCCTCCGAAACAATACAGAGAGACCCTGTCTCGTAAAAACCAAAAAAAAAAAAAAAAAAAAAACAGTTAGTAAAAATGTAATGAATTTCACTGTGGCATTTCCACACATGTGTGCTACTGTGCTCTGTTCAGATTATCTCTCCCATGGCTGCCTCCCAAGTCTCCTGTCCCCAAATAGAAAAGGCTTAAGTTTTTATGGCACATATATTCAATTACCCTCTCTCTCTTCCTCCACCCCCCACATTAACATCTTTTCCTCTTTTCTTGTTGTTCTCTTTCTATTTCATGACCTACACACAGACATATAAGTGAATATATATATACATGTACATGTGTGTAAAGAGAAGCCTTTTTCTTGCCAGCCTCTTTGGTTTTTCCCCACCAGTCGCCTGGGCTCTGCCACGTTGTAGTCCCCAAATAACACACAAGACGTTGTATTAATTATGAAGCTGTTGGCCTTGCTTGTTTCTTACTGGCTAGCTCTGACCATTTCTCTGGCGGGCTACATGATGACTCCCTGTGTTTCCCCTACCCAGAATTCTCCTGGACTCCTAGTCCCACCTATCTTGCTTCCCTATTGGCCAACAGTGCTTTACTGACACAGGACTTCCACATCACATGTGTATACACAGAAATACACGTAATGAAACTCAAATGTGGTAGTATCTTTCTTGCACAAATAAAGCCTGTCGGGGGCGGGGTCAGAGACCATTCTTGCCACTAGCTAACTGTAGAGGTCTGGAGGTACACAGAGTACTTGTTTTCCTCAGTCTGGCTTACTTAGCTTAACATAATACTTTCCATTTTTTTATCCACCCATGCCATGATTTCATTTTCCCTTGCTGCTGATTAAAATCCCATCATTTATGTGTGGCTCGATTTGTTTATCCTCTCATCTGTTAATGGACGTCTAGTTTGGTTCTGTATCTTAGCTACTCTAAACGGAGCATCAGTAAATGCAGATGCCCAAGGATTGCCAGGTATTCTAACTTCAATTCCTACAAGTATGCTATGGAGAGTAGGAGAGATCTGGTTGTCCTGGTAGCTCTGTTTCCAGTTTTGTTGAGAAAACACCATGCCAGTTTCCACAGTGGGATCACAAGTTTAATCCTTCAAAGGGTTCTTCTTTTCCCAAAACGTTTGCTAGAATTTGTTCTTTGTTTGTTTGTTTGTGACAGCTATTCTGAGTAGAGTGAGATAGAATGCCAAAGCAATCTTAATTTTCAGTTCCCTGATGGCTAACAATGTTGACACCTTTGCCAGTATTTGTTGCTATTTGGATTTCTTCCTTGAAAACTGATGATTCCATTAATTAGCCTGTGTATTATTTGGAAGATTCGTCTCGTTGATGCTTACTTTTGGTAGCTGGTTACATGCCCTATATTTCACTCCCTGACGGATGAATGGTTGGCAATGGTTTCCTCAACTCTATATTGCCTCCTTCTACAGATTATGTCCTTTGCTGTGCAGGAGCTTTTTAATTTCAAGAGATACCATTTGTCAGTTCATAGTCCTTTTCAGAAAGTCCCTGCCTGTGCTTGTATCTTGAAGTGTTTTTCTATGTTTCTCTCTAGCCATTTCAGATTTTACACCAAATTCCAATTACTTCCAATCCCTTGCAAGCAGGCCACAGAGACAAACGTCCCTATCTCCTGACTCCTGTGAAGAGTCTCCAGCATTGCAACAGTTTGGGAAGGCACTGAAAGATTCAAGAGTCAGGAAAGTCTCCTTAGCACGGAGACTAGCACAATTAAAAGTTTAGACAAAATGCTTTCAGAATGTTCATTCCACAGGGAACTTAGAGACAGTAGTAGGGTTGGTGAGAAGTAGCTAGGGGAAGAACAGATACTTTTTAAGATAAATAATTGCCCTCAAGGGACCCCTAGGCTCTGAAAAGTTATCAGCTCAGACTCACAAAGTAAAACCTCCACACCAGAGAAGAGGAAACAGTGCTTCAAGGACTTCCTAAGAGGTGAGCCTCCCGCCCATCCGAAGTGAGTTAGCACTCAGCCCTGACAGTTTCCTTCAGGGACAGTTCAGAGCCATGGATGGGAACATGCTGCCAAAGCCTCTTACACAGCGAACGTGGCTCTTAAAAACCTCTCACTAGTTGCAGTTAGATACTCTTGGAGTTCCTCCAGTGACTTATTGATGAAACTGATTTCTTTCAGGCTACTGAAGAGTCAGTCCTTTTAGGTCAGTTAACCAACAATGTGCCATCAAACAAAATGCCCAGACTATGTAGGAGGGCATTTGCAGAATGGAGTAGTGTAAATCAAAAGTTATTTTCTAGGCTTGAAACACCTACCCTACATTGGAGTAGGAAGGAATGGACGAGGAAAGGGGTTGGTAGACTATCCAAAGACAGTCCACCTTCTCTAAAAGGCACAATGGAGAATTTTGTTAGCATTTGGAAGAATTCCTGTAGATGAAGGAAAGTATAATCCTTGATCTGGTAGAAAATTTGTTGCTAGTGGAATTTTCACCCTGGATTTTTATCAAGATTGGACTTTTGAAGAAGGCTTATAATTTGGACGATTATAATAACCATGGCTTAATCTAACAGTTTCCTCATGTCTCATTGCATGACCACATTATTTGTTTCCTTGCTCTCTGCTTTTAAAAACTGTAAATGCCATTATTGCCATCACACCAAACAATTGTATGTGCAGTTCGAATGCTTCAATAGGACATCCAGTGACTCTTAATGTTTCCTAAACTACACTTTTATTAGCCATGCGCAGAATGTAGGAAGACCAAATAATTTATTTTTACTTTCTTTGGTGTTTTAAATTATAGCTTATGTGGCTTAATTTATTGCAAACCTTTACAAGTACAAGATATCTTAATGTTCGCTAAATATTACTACTTCACTCTTCAGATGAATAATACATATTTCAAATACAGCAGCTAACCAGATGATGTGTAAATAGAATTTAACATCAACTGCAAGTAGGTCTTATGATACTGTAACTTCGAAGGTATCTTCAAAGAAACAAAAATGTTAGTTGTTTTATTTCTACATTGTATCTAGTATATAAAGTATTTGCGCTGCTATATATAAAGTATATCTACTGCTTGCTGGCATAGCTAGTCTTTCTTCAGTTACTGGAAATGTTGCTGAGGCTTCCTATGAAGGATCAGGGCGTGGCGATTCACTTTCTCTACCCTCCCCGCCAGGATGAGCTTCTGGAGGAATCCTCTTTTAATAACACCTGGAACTCAATTCCTACCACTGTCCAGGCCCTACCAAGCCCTCACTAAATGTTTGTGAAGCTGAGAAAACGTAGAATGGAAATTCTCTAATTGTTGTCCAAAAGAGCTCAGAACAAGGTTACCTATCAAGAAAAAAAAAGTTAATCATAATCCAAAATAGATGTCAAGACATCACTGAAATAAAAATACAATGAGCTCATGCTGTGTGCAAAGTGTAGAGCTACCCAAAAACGTGTGATGGGCTCTAACTTAACTCCTGAAGTATACTGCTGTATGCACTCCGTAATCAGGTTCAGCCATCACCGCTGACTGCAGATCATCTTGGGACCACATTCTGCTAGCTTACCGGTCTTAATAATAGCACTTTGTCACACCCACTGTCAATTGTCCACATAGTGTAGGCGGAATTGGCCTCGGTACTGTGGGCTTTCTGAATGTAAGAATCACACCCTTTGAGTATTTTTGCAGAAACAAATTCGTCTTCACTAGCTCGTCGGAACACACATATTCAAAACCCCTGAGGAAAGCGTCCCCGTCACCCACGCGTTTCAGATGAAGGAATGTGGCGTCACGGAGGTCAAGCAGCTGGTTCCTGACGCTGGGAGACTAGAATCCAGACTTCCTGACTTCTCGTTCAAAACTTTGCCTGTTCTCCAAAACGCAACTCTGTTGGGCAGGGTACTGTTGTGAATCTGCCACCTGGGACGCCCAAGAGTCTCCTTTTCTGAGGCATGTCTGTTCAAAACCACACTGTCTCTCAGACAGTCTGCCTTTATCTTGGTCTCTAGGCAGATCTAAGACATAAGCAGATCACCTCTCCCTGGCCCTCGGATTCCCTGTGCATAAAAAAAAAGAGAGAGAGAGAGAGAGAAAGGAAATTCTGACTTGGTGGTTCCTTTCATTTCTACACTTTGGACCAGAATTGGGAGGGGCGGTTCTGGATCCTTCACACCAGTTCGAAAGTGGGACTTCTGACCGTGGCAACAACTGGCCTAGGACTGTTAACCAGTCCAGAGTGAGACACTCCCTCTGCTGACTCAGAGGACAAGACTGTGAAGCGCTCAGAATCCCAACCAGCACCTCCCTAGGGTCTGGCCCTCTTCCTTAAATTCACTACTGAGAACCCAAAGCCACCCTTAAGGATTTCCAGAGATACCTTCTAGCCAGCAACACCTCCGTGGTGAGTATGGAAGCAAGATAAGAGAGGATAAATGGGGGTGCTTTGGTCAAGGAACGTAACATGTGGGAATCAAGTTAAAAAGTGGTGAATGGAGTTTACAAACTGAGGGTCAGAGCTGAGGGGAGGCTGGTTTCTTGTTCTACCCAGCACTCCCCTCTCGCTTTCCAACAATCAGGTGGGGCTTCAGCCTGTTAGCTGCCGGGGAGTCAGGATGGATTTACGCTCTTCAGATGTCGCCCGTTTGGTGCTGCGGTTCTGCTTTAGTTGTCTTAATTTTGGTACTCTGCACCTGTCCTGCTTTGCTACAGTGATTGGCATACAGCAAAGTCATTGACCCTCCCACACACACACAGAATGCACCAAGGTCTGATTTTTAAATTTTCTTATTTTATTCTGTGGAGCCACTGACGTTCCCCAATGCACACTTTATATCAAAGGAAGTATTCCCGTTGAGGTGAGCTGAAAGATGGGTTAAGCTTCCTTCCACCCTGTCCCCACACGTGTCCTATAAACCTTTCCTTCCCAGTACTCCTCCCTCTCCCTCACATCACCTGTGTCCCACCGTCTCCCCTCCCTTAAGGCATCCTCCCCCAGTATCCCTTCCCGCCTTCCCGGCCTCCACAGATAGTTAAACACGTGACGCCAAAGATTCAAAGCTAATTCACGTGTGAGAGAAACAGGGTGCGGCATTTGTCTTTGGCCACTCAATTTATTTCCTAATCACCACCACTTGCATGAAGTTTGACAATTTTATTTTTCACAGTAAATGTAATTTCCGCTGTCCGTATGTACCACATTTTCATTATCCATTCATTTGTTAATGCATATTTACGCTGATTCCGTTTCCCAGCCTTGCAAACAGAGCGACAACAAACCTGGTGCATCGTCCCAACTCAATTAAATAATCCCCGACCAACGCTCAAAAGAGCAACCCCGGTTAAATGCAGTGGGTCACATACAGGCAAAACTGATGAAAGGAGGAGGGGGACTTGGGAAGAAAAAGATTTGGTGGGTATGGAAACAAGATAAGAAAGGATCGAGGGAGACTTTGATTTAGGAATGTTACATACACCAGGAGGTGGTGGTGCACACCTTTAATTCCAGCACTCTGGTGGCAGAGCAGGTGAATCTCTATGAGTCTGAGGCCAGTCTGGGTGACAGAGTGAGTTCCAGGACATCCAGGGCTACACAGAGAAACCCTGTCTCAAAAAAAAAAAAAAACAAAAAAACAAAAAAAAAAAACAGAGGGAAAAGATTGTTATATTTGTAAATGAAACTGAAATGATTAAAATAAGTGAAATGTGGACCTAACAAAATAAATACTTGACAAGAAGAAGTTCACTAAAGATTAGAATTATAAAAAAACAAAATCAAACAAAACACCTGATGTCTCTGACTTATACAAGGGACAGTCACTCACCACAAAGGACAATGACTTAGTACAGGCCCGGCTGAGAAAGGAGAATTCACAACAGTGGAAAAGTGTAGAGCTTTCCAATCCTTCATACTCAGTAAAAATATGAGAGCCACTGTTCGCCAAAACCTCCCAGCACATTACTCTCTCATCACTTACTTGACGATCTTTAAAAATCAACTACATAGATCACGCGTTATTGAGAGATAAAGGAATGTCTGCCAAGATTCAAATTTGATTAGCCAAGTCTAATCTTTTTTGTGTTTCTTCATAGTACCTGGCACAAACATATTTATTTTTAATGTTTAAAATTAATCTCTGCATCCCCAAATTATAAGACCCAAGAAAGAAGGCCCCATGTCCCTGTCATTGTGCTCACGGCCAGATGCAATGTGCCCTGCCCATTTCCTGGGACACATCAGCGCTCATCTCAGGGACATAAGCCGCGTCAGTGAGTCATGACACAGAGTATGTGAGAGGGTTCCGCGCAAGGCCGTGACCTAGGCTTGCAAGAAGCATGAACATCAACAGAACTGAGGTGTAGGAAATGGTGTCCAAGACTCACTAACGCATCCTGTTCTCCCCGTGTGTTTGATGGGAAGACAGGGCCACTGCTAGCCCATGTTGTAGAGCCTGCCTTTCTGTCCTGTCGGCTTTCACTACTACCCTTCCCCATGCCCATGCTTTCCTTCCTGGGTGTTTATTTCTCTTTACCCCTACAGCAGCTGGTTTGTTTTTTGTAATACCACCCCTCTTATGGATTATCTTTCCTCCCACATTGACTGATTACTTGTCATGTAACCGTCATTGCACAAGGTGCTAGATATGAACAGATGGCCAAATCAGGGGTTTCGGTCTTCAGAAACTTATGCGTTAGTGTGAGAAGCTAAATCTCCCTTCCTCCGGTATCTCTTTCTTGTTGTTTGTCTGAAACAGATGCTCATAGGCCTCAAACACCCTTTGTAGATCACACTGATCTTGAACTCTGTTCCTCCTGCCTCTAGCTCCCACGTGACAGGATTAGAGGAAAAGTACCACCATGCCGATCTCCCCTTCCCCCTTTTTTTATTTGAAAATGGCAGGGGAGTTATTTCTATGTCTTCACAATTTCCTCCCCTGACCACATAGGTTAAAGAGCCAGGCTGTGTCCCGACTCTGGTTTCAACATTAGTGCAAGACCCGTAATGATATCTTTCTTTATTGTCTTTGCTATCCTTACTTGATATCTTTACATGTCTTTACTTGACTCTACTTCCTCCACTCCCGGCCAACCAGCCCAGCTGTTCCATGAGCGGAAACGTGACTTGGGTGAGTGAGTTCATCCTAATGGGTCTCTCCAGTGACAAGCACATCCAAGCTGGACTCTTTGTCCTCTTTGGGGTCACGTACCTGCTGACCCTGCTGGGCAACGGACTCATCGTCCTCCTGATTGCACTGGACCCGCGACTCCACCTGCCCATGTACTTCTTCCTCTGCCACCTTTCCGTGGTAGACATCTGCTACACCTCCAGCGGGGTCCCTCAGATGCTAGCCCACTTCCTCATGGAGAAGAAGACCATCTCTTTCGCCCTATGTGGGACCCAGCTCTTCTTTGCTCTGACCTTGGGAGGGACTGAGTTTCTGCTGCTGGCTGCCATGGCCTATGACCGCTATGTAGCTGTGTGTGATCCACTACGCTACACAGTGGTGATGAGCCCAAGGCTCTGCATGCTTCTGGCAGGTGTCTCTTGGTGTGTGGGCGTGGTGAATTCTGCCGTGGAGACAGCAGTCACCATGCGCCTTCCCACCTGTGGGCACAATGTGCTCAACCACGTGGCCTGTGAGACCCTGGCACTGGTCAGGCTGGCCTGTGTGGACATCACCCTCAACCAGGTGGTGATCCTGGCCTCCAGTGTGGTGGTGTTGCTGGTGCCCTGCTGCCTGGTCTCTCTGTCCTACGCCCACATTGTGGCTGCCATCTTGAGGATCCGCTCCACCCAGGGACGCCGCAGAGCCTTTGAGACCTGTGCCTCCCACCTGACTGTGGTCTCCATGTCTTATGGGATGGCCCTCTTCACCTATATGCAGCCCCGTTCTACAGCCTCTGCTGAGCAGGATAAGGTGGTGGTTCTCTTCTATGCTGTGGTCACCCCCATGCTGAATCCTCTCATCTACAGTCTCAGGAACAAGGATGTGAAGGCTGCTCTGAGTCGAGTTCTGACGAAGAGCTTTGAGTCGAATTAGGAGACAATTTTCTGAAGGAAAGGGTGTCCTTCTGAAGACTGTGGTCATGCTTATGGGCAAGTCATGTATGTGGCCCACACGCCAGTCGCTGTCATTGACTCTACTTTCCCAATCCTGGCCAGCATTGGTGTGTGATCCACTCATGTGACCTGCCTTTAAGTGTGATGGCCTGTGTGTAAGGGAATAGGTATCAGGACCTAAATCTACACAATGCTTCTTTGAGGTAACAGAAAACAGAATTTTGTCTCTGATCCTTACTTTGACCACTGTTTTATTTCAAAGAGAACAAATTGAAGCACGTTTAAGATGCAAATGTCATGCAGAAAGTTAAATGAGACGTATGCATTTTCTTAACTGAAAGGAAGAGAGAAAACAGCACAGAAGAAGGGAAGGCTAGATCAGACATCAGAGCAACGCCCACCACTTGTCAACTCTCATTCTGGGATGGCAATATGTCTCAGTGGGTTAAGGTACTTGCCACCAAGTCTAGTGGCCTGTGTCTGATCCCTAGCACCCACATGATGAAAGAAAAGGTCTCACTCTCACAAGCTATCCTCTGACTTCCATAAGTCTACCACGGCACACTTGTGCCAGCCACAACACATACATGCAATCAATTAATAAATACAAGTGAACCAACAGTAGGAATCTGTAAATGTGTCTCTAACTTTCCTTCAGTCGACGAGAAAAGAAAAATAACCATCTATAAGCTTCAAACTTGCCTGTGCCCACAGAACCCACAGGCGTTTAGGTCAGAAGGACAAACCCGAGCTGAGGATAGAAGTCAGTCAGTAAAGTACGTGCCAGACAGTCTGAGTGTGATGCCCATGACCCACGCCAAAAGATGGGCATGGATCCCAGAGAGATGACTGAGAAGTTAAAACCACTTGCTGCTCTCATAGACGGCCTGGATTTGGTTCCAAGCAACCCACAAGGCAGCTAACAGCTATCCGTAACTCCAGTTCCAGGGCATCTCCCACTCTCTCCCCGTATCTGTGGATACCAGGCATACATACGTGTGACACACACACACACACACACACACACACACACACCCATACACATACACATAAAATAAACTTTTTTAACAGGTTGGCGTGGTAGAACACGCTCGTAATTCGGTGGAGTTGCAGAGAGTAAGATTCATGGTGCTCACTGACCACACAATCGGCCACGTAGGCTGATACCCAAGGTTGTCCTTTGACTTTCATATATGTTCGCATATGTCTGTACACACAGTGCATGCACATGCGTATGTGTTCATGCACACACACACTCGAACATTTTCATTGAGGGACGTGCATGAGTCACAAGACTCACGCATGTTCAGGCCCATATTACCAAGGTAGAGAACGCACACAGGATCTATGGCTGGTGGCAGTCATGATTTCCACAGCTCTGGCCACGAGCATGTCCCACAGGTACCCCTATCTCTCTTTCTCTTTCCAAATTTCAGGGAAGGCAAATGGCAGGTCAGCAAGTCACATGTTAAAGACCTCAGACAAATGCCTAATAATAGTGTCCAACCGTATCCTCAGACCAACCCTCAGGAATGCATTCAGAGCACACACTTGACCAGAAGGCTACTCTACACGTAATCAGAGGTGAATCAAGACATTCAGCAAGGAAAAACTCTGTTTCTCCACTAGAAATAATTTAACAAACGCCAAAAATGACTGAGTTCCAGTCACCCTAGATTATAGAACAAAACAGCGATGATCTGATCCTAACAAATGTTCAAAACAACTTTTTTAAAACCATAATTAAATATCACTTATCAAAGCATAACGGATCTCTCGTTATCTTTCCAACAAGCCTAAATAAACACTGCAGATTGATTTTAGAACAATTCAAACTTTTACTCTACATATTGGAAATGGATCGAGTAAAAGATCAGGATAGAACTGAGCACGACAGTTTAATTCCAGCACTTGGGAGGCAGAGGCAAGCAGATCTCTCTGATTTCAAGGCCAGCCTGGTCTACGGAGTGAGTTCAAGGGCAGCCAAAGTTACTAAAGAGTAAAACTTAAGAAGTAGAGTAAGAAAAAATCCATGTAAGAATGGAAAATACACAGAGAGTCTGGATGCTACATGTTATTGTGTTGTCTTTGAATTGTTTGATTGCTGAGGGATGAGCAACAAGCTGCTAACAGACGTTTTATATAAATGTTGCTGGATTAATCCAATTTATATATTTTTAAATGCCCTGAATTTTAATTTAACTCTAAGGACATGTCACATTGGAAAAGAGATTTTATTTTTGTTTCCACAGAGGATGACAAGCTGTGTATTCCTTCCAGATTAATACGGTTTAATCAAGCAAGACCCTCTGAAGCAGTGGCTCAAGTGATCCAACATCCAATGCAGCTTCGAGGGACAGGGCAAGGTGGGCCAGGGAGAGGCAGGGAAGGGAGGGGAGGGGCAGGGCAGGGCATGGCAGGGTGGGGAAAAATGGTGCTGGGAAATTAGATACATGTGTAGAAACTGGAACTAGATTCTCAACACTTACCCACTGCAGCATCAATCCAAAATGGACCAAAAACCTTAATGTAAGACCCAAAATTTTGAAAATTTTATAAGAAACAAAGAGAACATTTCAAGCTAGAGGTTGATTTGTTGATTCAACCCCCAGTTCACTAGCCATTCCATGCTGCTCTTCAGCCTGGTTCCTGCATAATCTTGTGGTGGTCAGAATCCTCTACTAGCCCACAGGCACAGCCTTGTAAGTCTAAGGCTTCCCTCATCCTACCCAGAAGTTGAGCTTGTCTTCTACTGCTCCCCGTGAGGTATTGTGACCATTCTCTCTTGCCTGATAGGTGACAGCGCAGTTGGTGTCCTGTGAAGAAAATAGATCATGGGATCTACACACAGCTGTAGTCCTGCTCTAACCCAGAACACAATGTTGGTCCCACCACTTCCACTCTCTGAACCCCACTAAGGAAAAGAGATTCAAAGAAATTTTCCCCAAAGTTTTATCCAGTATTTTCTTTCCTTCTCTGAAATTCTCAAAAACAGAAAAGATTTGGGTGACTACACTGGGCACTCAGCAGGGACATTTGTGACCAAAGCTTGCTGGAAAAGAATTAGGTTCTAGGAAAAGCCCTGGGCTTAGAAACTCAGCAGCTGATATTGTGTGGGACCTGTTTCTAGCCTTAACCCTTGCTAAGGGGCAGAAAAAAGAATCAGTTCATCTCCTCTCTATCACTCGGACCTCCCCCACCCATCTTCTAACTCTGCATGCATGAATAATGCGGGTGGGAGAGAAGTCACACCATATATTGTTACATATAAAAATATGCATTTATAAATACAACCTGCTGAGTCCCTTCTCATAGGAGTCACCCTGCTTATAGGTGTATGTGTGTAGGGCTGACCACTTTTGGTTGGATAACCATCAGAGGGCCTGTTCCTGGAGGAGACACTTTCTTCCTTTCTCAGCAGCTAGTAATTGCCTGTAGCTTTTTGTCTGGGGGTTGTGAGATTTCTCCACCCACATTGATATATCAACTTGTATTGTCACTATATGGTTGCCAAAACAAGACCTGAAAATTGACAACACCAGTTGGCATGCCAACATGTGACCCAATTTTAACTACATTTGACTACATACTTCCCCCCGCGCTTAATTCTTTTTTATTAATCAAATTCGTTCTTGGACAATTTCATAAATGTTCTAATACATTTTAATTATTCTCACCCTCACTCTGTCTTACCTTCTTCCCACCCTGTTCAACATCCTCCTCTTTTCTACAAATCCTTTTCTCCCATTCATGTTTTCATGATTTATTTTGTGATGCATTGAGTTTAACAAGGGTCATCTGTGTAGCCATGAGTTTAGAACTCTCCACTGGAGCATGGTGGGCCTATCAGTGATGACTGAAGACAATGACTGTGCCTCGTCCAGAATCCATCAGTAACCAGTAGTTCAGCGGGTAGGGATAGAGCCCCATTGATTCCTCCCTCATTAGTGAACGAGTGTTGTCAGGCCCTATTTTGTGCAGGCCCAGGCCCACTGCAGGCAACTGCAGCTGCTATGAGTTAATGATTGCAATGGCTGTGTTGCACCCAGAAGATGTGTATTTCCCTTAACCCTTTGATAGCCACTCAGTTTCCCAAACATAATTCACTAGTGCTGCTTATTAAAATAGTATGTTAATTTCTTAATACCACTGTGTCATTATATAAAGATAGGGCAGATACAGATTTTTTTCATTTCATTTGATTTGATAATGTACGTGTTTGTCTTTGTTGCAAACATTGACAAATATTGATAACCAAAGAAGAAGAAATTACAAATTGTGATCTCATTACCCACAGATAACCCCTTTATCCTTCCTGAGCACCATTGCCTTTCTGCATTTGAGTTTTCTATACTCATCCAATTGTTCAGACATACTTTCTACCATTTTCCAACCTACATGTTTTTATTTAGCTACATATCATTTGTCATCAAAGTGTAGGTGGGAAATAGATATGATGCACTTTTTGTAAGCAAGGAAGCATTTTAATTGTATCTAGATATATTTATTCTGGAAAATGGTGTCCCATAGTTCTTCTTCTTTGTCTTTGGCGGTGTTCTACCCATTTTTACAAGAGATACCTTTTGGAGTCTGATGTGTCAGCAGTCACTCTTCTTTTCTCTTCTCCCTTGTGATATTGTGCAATTCCTCTTTTATGTTTGCCATCTCTCTTTCTCTTGGCTGCAATTCTCAGTTGCAAGTCCCATAGACCTCAAAGCTGGGAGGTCTTCCAGGCCTTGAAGGTCCTAAGTTGAGCAGAATGCTGAAAGGAACAGAGATGAACCTGAGATTGTCTAAAGAAGAAGTAAAGCAAGAGTACTCAGGTCCATTGTCACTAAAGTGATAACCATGCGCAGAAAGAAAAGGATCCTTATACAGCACTGCTTCTATTTCTCCTAACAGTGCCGTAAGAGATGAAAAGCTGTGGAAGATGACCAGACTTTGGAAGCTCAAGGGTCACTAAAAGAAAAGAGTCTTCGAGAGATCAAACTATGCAAAGAAAGCAGAACACAATGGAGTCTGAGAACATGTCAGTGACTGTGAGGTTTTATTCTACTGCATTGAACACAACAGTTGCACTGTGTTGCACATGCTTCCAACTCCGTGGTCCCAACTGCTGGGTTGTGAGGAGGAGGGAAGGGGGTATTCATATCATCTTCCTCTAGAAGGCAGACCAGGATCTCAGAGTTAGCTAGTCCTCTACTGCTCAATTTCTTTCAATCTCTCTTGCCAGGCTCGGGGAAACAATTCCTCTCTAATTCAGACTCCTGCCAAAATTCACTGAGTCTAAAATGAGCCATAGATAGTCTCATTAACTCAAAAACTAGAAGGACAATTAAAAGTTGAGGTAAGTGGCTTTCAAAATGTTGATCCCAAAGGGAACTTTAGAGGGAAAGCTGGGTGGCAGAGATGTAACTGGAGGAAGAGTGTAAAAGAACACACCAAGAGAAAGTAATTGCCCTCTGGGGATACCTAAGCTCTGAAAAGTCATCAGCTCAGGCTGACAGAGAAAAACCTCTGTGCCTAAGAAGACAAATGGCAAGTGCATCAAGGACTCCCTCAGAGATGAGACACACGCCCAGCCAAAATGAACAGTTTACATGATGTGAGTGAGTGCTCACCTTCAGTGACTAGCCCACAGAGACTGCTCAGAGGAGGTGGTGAGATGAAGGATCCCAAAATTTTGGGAGCACCCAGGACTGCTTTTGTAACCGCTGATGTCTTTTTCTTACTGGCTGCAGCTTCCGAAAATTGGGACTTAGATTATATGAGTCACTCCATGGAGTCCTCCTTCCCAGTCAGTCATCCAATACCCAATACAACTGCGATGCTCTAAATACATAGATAAGCACTCCTGGGATGAGATATTGATGCTGGACGGCTATTTTCTTGTCCTTGAAACATCTACGCTGTTGGGGTAAGAAGGAATGGATGAGGGAGGGGGTTGGTAGATAACCCAAAGGATGGTGTGGTACCCATCTATTCCAAAAGGCAAGATAGTAAATATTCTCAATTGTCAAGTATCAAAGGCATAATTTTTTAAGGAACTATAGCAGGTTTATTCCTGACCTGGTTAAAAAAACTTGTTAGTGAATATCACACTGTGGGAATGATGAGAGATGGACTTTGGAAAGCAGTTAATGGAGGACAAGTGTTGGTTTTTCCCTGTTCTGATGGTATGTCCTCTTACCCATATTTCTTTGGTCTCTACTCTTTAAGACAAGAAATTCCACTTATTACAGAAATAGTTCTATGCATGACCTGAATCCTGTGACGGGAAACTTAGTGACCCCTCTTTTGAAATTCATTTTGATTTCATTATTTATTTATGTGGGCACACACATGAAATGCTATGCAATTGGAAGTCAGCAGACAGCGTGTGTAGGTGTTGGTTCTCTCTTCTACCATGTAGGTCCCAGGAGTCAGACTCAGGCTGTGAAACTTGGTGGAAGTCTCCTTCACCCGCTGAACCGTCTCCCAGCCCTGACCCTTACTTGTATAGAGTGATGAAAGACCAGAGAATTAAGCTTTCCTACTATTCTGCTTTAAAATCCCATAAATATTTTTAATTTATCACAAACCTCTGTAACTAGAGAGAATCTTAATGTTTACCAAATGAAAACATGAAAAAAGATCTAAGCTACAAAACTAGTGCAACTTACCCAATGGTACAAAGATGAAATTCTGTACAGGCAGAAAAGTCAGGTCCCATTTTCCTACCATTCTTGTCATCACTTCCAGTTCAGAAAGCAAGCATTGGTGGCTTCTTAGTTCTGCTTCATAACTTCTACGTTCTATTGCCTGAGACAGTCAGGACCTGTCTTCAGTTACTGAGGCAATGTTGGAACTTCCTCTGGTAAGGGCATAGTGACACAGCCTCTCCATCCTCCTTCCAAGAATAAGTGTCTGGAGACAGAGTCCTCACTCACCCGCTGACCCTATAATCTCTGCTCCTGCCACTGGTCAGGTCCTGACCAGTACACAGTATGTGTTCATCAGATTCAGAAAGGTGAAATGAAATTCTCTTGTTAATCTGAAGAAACTCAGAGCATTACCACATGACAAGAAAAAGTTGGCCCTCCTACAAAACCAACATCAAAATATTACTAGGACAAACAGATGGTGAGTTCATTCTCTGTGCAACAGATATAGACAGGTTCTACGCTGGTTCCTGAGATGTCTTGAAACATCACTTTTGCAGTTAAGTTTAGACATTAGAAGTTATTGTAAATGATCTTGTGCCCCTCCCCCCACTCTGCTACCTTTCTGATCTTCTGTACTTCGTGCTGTCACTCGTCCTCATGCAAGTAGACAGGGAAGTGGTGTGGACTTTCTGAGCCCAGGAACAATGTTCAGTAAGGAGTTACTGGGTATTTTTCCAAAATGCATTCCTGTTCATTGGTTCATCTGACTTCACCGGACATGCTCCGCAGGGAGCTTTACTTATTTATAGTTGTTTAATGCTTCTGATGGAGAAAACAGGGGTGGGGATGTCAAGAAGCTCGTAACAGGACAGCCTCCTCAAATGGGCAGGCTGGAGCTCCGTCGCCCTGACTGCACGTTCAAAGCTCTGCCTGCTCAAAAGGCAAGACACCACTCGGAACCTGCCGTCCACGGCGAGCAAGCATCCTTCTCCCTGGACTGTATCTGTCAACAACTCCTTCTACCTCTCACTGGTAAGCTAGGGAACACCTGAGATCACAGGCACAGGTGGATCTGTGACTTCAGCAGGTGGCCTCAGCCTGTACCCCGGATTCTTTAGGCATAAAGGGTGGAGATGAGATCTTTATGGTTCCTTCTCCTTCTAGCAGGTTTGATCCCCAATGCGGATGGATTCTGGGTCCATCCACACTAGCGTGAAGATGAGGATTCTGTCTACAGCAACAAGTGATCTGAGTATGGAAACAAGTCCAAACTGAACCACTCCCTCTACTGACTCAGCATGTGGGCTCTGGACTGTGACGGTGCTCCGAATCCCATGTGGCACCTTCCTAAACCCGACCCTATCCCCTAAACTTCACTGAGAACCCAAAGCCGGTTTCTACCCTTCACAATTGCCACAATGATGGCTTTTGGCCAGTATCAAAGCCAAAGAGGGGCCAGAGCTGCCTGCACTCTACTCTGCCCTTGCAAAAGTTAGGTGGGACTCTACCCAGCCAGAGGAAATCTCGACAGAGGTGTGCTTTACAGAGCTCTCATGTTTGATGATGTGGCTCTGTTCCAGCTGTATTAATGATGATACACATTGTTTGTATTGCTTAGCTGTATATATATATATATATATATATATATATATATATATATATAAACTGGTTCGTTTGGCTTCCAAAGGCTGAGCCAAAGTCCAACTCCAACTTTTTTTTTAATTTCCAATTTGATTCTGTGAACCACTGATTTTCAAAACACAGAGGCTTAGTATTGAAAGGCAAGGTTTCCTAAAGACTGGCTGAGAGCATAGAACCTGTGTGTTCAATAAATTTTCCAGTAAATGAGTTATTTGCCTGCTAGACATTTTGAGTAAAAGAAGCTTACCTAGAGATTGTACCACCCGTAGGAAATCTGAAGGAATTTAATTGAATTTTCCCAAGAACCAGTCAGTCACCATGATGGATAGTCGACAGTCTAGGGCAAACTCAGATGAGAGAGGAGAATCCGCAAGCTTCTCATCGTTTCATGCTTGGTGTCAATGTGTCTGGTCACCAGGAACTAAACGCATCAACCTTTCATCACTTTCTTAAACATCGAAATAAATGCTCAAAATTTACAACACAAGTTGCATGCTATAGAGATGTAAGGAACACCCACAATGGCAATTTAATTACGAAGGCTGAAATTCAATTATCCAAGCACTGACCCTGTTCCTTCCACGGTGCTTAACACAGTTTAATTAATTTTCGCAATTTTTAAATTAATCTCTGTGTCCCTGGTTGTGAGACAAGAGAGCAGGGCTTGTGAGTCTGTCTTTTTTATTCTCTCTCACCCACAGGAACGACAACAGCAAAAGCTACACCATTTCCAGCACACAGCGGGTACCCATCTCAGAGAGAGACGCCTCCTTGGAGGCGGTGGGTGTGAAAAGGAGGATGTGAGAGGATTCTCTTCTACATCATCATTTAGGCAGAAGATACTGGGAACAAGGAGCGCGAGCGAACGGATGCTTGCAAAGTGGCATTCAGGAGTGCGGGAGCATCCCTTTCGTGCCCAGCGGTACCTACAAGGCTTGAGCAGCTACCGACTGACACTAAAGAATTACCCCTTTCTTTCCTATTTCCCGTTGTCATTGCTTTTCCGCGTTTACATCTTGCTCCCTGAGTTTTTCTCTCACTTTCATTTTTTTCAGTCTTGCATCATCCCTCCTCTTCTCCATCATCCACTGTGTTTGTCCTCTTTCCCTCCACACTGGCAAATTACTCCCCACACTGTTTGAGCTTGTAGACTCTTAGGCATGAGAGGATAGGACTGAAATGGGATTGACTCCTCAGAGTCACCTACACTTGTGCCAGCAGCCACGTCTTCTTCTCTCCACTGTCTTGAGTACGTTCTTCCCTAAACACTCAAACTAAAGAACCAGGCTATGGCCCAGGCCCAGCACCAATCGCAACCTAGGACTCAGTGCAAGACCTGTGGTGACACCGGCACCTGTCCCCTCTGACTTTTCTTCCTCTATTCTTGGCCAACTGGCCCCGGTGCTCCATGAGGAGAGAAAATATTACTTGGGTGAGTGAGTTCATTCTAATGGGTCTCTCCAGTGATAAGCACATCCAAGCTGGACTCTTTGTCCTCTTTGGGGTCACGTACCTGCTGACCCTGCTGGGCAATGGACTCATCGTCCTCCTGATTGCACTGGACCCGCGACTCCACCTGCCCATGTACTTCTTCCTCTGCCACCTTTCCGTGGTAGACATCTGCTACACCTCCAGCGGGGTCCCTCAGATGCTAGCCCACTTCCTCATGGAGAAGAAGACCATCTCTTTCACCCTATGTGGGACCCAGCACTTCTTTGCTCTGGCCCTGGGAGGGACTGAGTTTCTGCTGCTGGCTGCCATGGCCTATGACCGCTATGTAGCTGTGTGTGATCCACTACGCTACACAGTGGTGATGAGCCCAAGGCTCTGCATGCTTCTGGCAGGTGTCTCTTGGTGTGTGGGCGTGGTGAATTCTGCCGTGGAGACAGCAGTCACCATGCGCCTTCCCACCTGTGGGCACAATGTGCTCAACCACGTGGCCTGTGAGACCCTGGCACTGGTCAGGCTGGCCTGTGTGGACATCACCCTCAACCAGGTGGTGATCCTGGCCTCCAGTGTGGTGGTGTTGCTGGTGCCCTGCTGCCTGGTCTCTCTGTCCTACGCCCACATTGTGGCTGCCATCTTGAGGATCCGCTCCACCCAGGGACGCCGCAGAGCCTTTGAGACCTGTGCCTCCCACCTGACTGTGGTCTCCATGTCTTATGGGATGGCCCTCTTCACGCACATGGAGCCCCCTTCCACAGCCTCTGCTGAGCAGGACAAGTTGGTAGTGGTCTTCTATGCTGTGGTCACCCCCATGCTGAATCCTCTCATCTACAGTCTCAGGAACAAGGATGTGAAGGCTGCTCTGAGTCGAGTTCTGAGGAAGAGCTTTGAGTCGAAGAATTAGGAAGCAGCTCTGTAAAGGAGCCATCTGTGTTCGTGGTGGGCGTTGGGGTACGTAGCTCCTCGTGGTGCACATGTATGGGCGCACATGGAAGGGTGTGTATGCGCACATGTACACATGACATGAGACTACCACACATACACACTCCTTTGAGATAAAGCAGAGCTAAGATTTTTGCCTCTGGTAACTTCCTCATCCCAAAGACAGTGACAGAAAAGAGAAAAGACACAGCAGATATACCAATCAGAAAGGAGGGTTGCTCTAATCAGACATCCCCACAATTTATGTTAAGATCCTTGTCGTGGCTAAAATGTCTAAACATGTAGAAGTCAGACAGAAAGGAGGAAGAAGTAAGTGGCAAATTAAAATAATTCTCTGAGCTAATGGATCAAGTCGGCCCTAAGACACAAGAATAAATGTCGTACGACTCCCACTTGATGCAGCCCATCTGACTACGGTGCGGAACTCACACAGATCAGGAGCCAAAGTCACACTCGTGATCCCCGACAGCCCTAGTGAGTAAGCTTCGGTCGTGTGCGCATCCCAAGGGCTTCAATTGCCTTCTTTCTGTTTTCAGCTTGCAGGGAGGGCAATCGGCAGGCCAGAGAGGCACCAGATCAGGGACTCCAACGGAAGCGCTGTGTTCAATAGGCACATTCCCCTTACGAAAATCCGGGATGCATTCAAAAGCTGTGCTTGATTTTAAGGACACGCCACGCGTGATCAGGGGTGAGCCACCGTGTGCAGCACGTGTGCGGGAGCATCTTCTAACATTTTGGGGAATAAAGAAAAGTGGTGGTGACTGGATGCTCACAAATGTTTAAAACAACTCTTTGGATGTAAATTAGATATCTGTTCTCCAGGAGCTGGAGAGACAGCTCGGTGGTGAAGGACACTTCTTCTTAGAAAGAACCTAGGTCCCACGCCCAGCTCACGTATCAGCTCACCACTATCGGCAACTCCAGTCCCTTGGGATCTGACACCGTCTTCCTACCTCTGCTGACACTGCACACCTATACAGGCAAAATGCCCATATGCACTTTATTTCTTCTTAAAAGAGAAAAGAAAGCTTTTTTGTTTGGTTGGTTGGTTTGGTTTGGTTTTTGAGACAGGGTTTTTCTGTATTGTTTTGGAGGCTGTCCTGGAACTCGCTCTGTAGACTCACAGAGATCCGCCTGCCTCTGCCTCCCAAGTGCAGGGATTAAAGGTGTGATCCACCAACGCCCGAGTAAGAAAGCCATTTTTTATTCTGAATATTAGAGATCTAAAGTCGGTTGTGTCAATAAAACAAGCACAAACCATAAAATGAGCAATGCAAGTTTTATTCCACGTGTGAGAAACATTCTCAAAGATTAAATACAGGAGACACATCATGAATTTTTAGTAAAACTTTAAATAAAGATGAAATTCACATAACACGGTTCATGCATTTTTTCCATTTAATTCATTGGAGGTTGGCATAATCACAAAATCCTGCATCCACAAATCTGTCTAACACCAGAATGTTTTCATCAGTTCCAAATAACCAGTGTCCTCTTCCCATGAAGCATCCATTGGCTTTCCCAGCTCCCAACAAGCACTATCATTCTTCTTGTGGGTTTGCCAGCTAGACCTATAAAAGGAACACCCCGTCTTTCTCACTTAACATGATGGGTTTTGATTTTAACTTGATCCTTGTAATATGCAGCTGGGCTTCACTCCTTTATGCGGCTGAGTCACACTCAGTTGTGTGTATATATTTGGCTGTCCACTTATGGACGTCTGTATTTCCATCTCTTGGCTGCTGTGCACGGTGTGGGTGTGACTCATCAGGCATAAATTACTGTTTGAATTCACTTTTATTTTTCAGTTCTTTCAGGGAAGATACCCAGGAGTGGTATTTCCGTCTGACTCTGAGAAACAGCTACACTGTTTAATTTCTAAAAGAAAACAAGCTGTCACTTATGGTCACCAGCAGCTAGTGAGGATTCCGGTTTATCTGCATCCTCAACACATTTAACTCTTTGTTGGTGGTAGCCATCCTTAGGGGGTTAGGAACAGTTGTGAGCCACCGTGTGGGTGTTGGGAACCAGACCCCAGGTCCTTTGTGATAGCAACAAATACTCTGAACCATCTGTCTAGAAGCAAAGCACTAATTTTTAAACCATAAATAAGTATGCTTATTTACAACTTGTACTTCTCCTATTACACTGTAATTTTGCTTTGTGTATCCTTGATGACTAGTGAAGCTAAATATCACTTTATGTGTTTGTTATCCAATTGTTTAATCCACTTCAGAATTTGGTAACTTTTAGTTCTAGACTCTTCTAACTTTCTTTCTCTCTCAGTATTGTAGATATTGTTTCCTTTTACAATGCCCACTAAATTCCTGTCTCGAAAGCAAAACCTCCATGTTTATTCATTTTTTCAGTCTGAAATTATTAATATTTTTGTTAGTTCTTTGATAATTTTGGCCACAGTTAATAATGTACTATATATTACAGAACTATTAAAATAATTTAACACCTTACTAAAAATATGTTGGTGAAGTGATGGATACGTTAATTAGCTTGGTTGAATATTTCTATGTCATAGACACAGATCAAAGCATCAATTTTTAAACTTCTTTATTTTCTTTTATTTATGTTTTGCCCATGTGTATCTGTATGCACCAGGTAAATATCTGGTCATCAACCTTCCTAATGCTGTGATTATTTAATGCAGTTCCTTTTGCTGTGGTGACCCCCAACCATAAAATTATTTGATTGCTACTTCATACTTTAATTTTCTACTGCTATGAATTGTAATGTAAATATCTGATATGTGACCTCTGTGTCATGTAAGTGTCGTTTGACCCCGAAGGGGTCGTGACTCACAGACTGAGAACCAGAGTCTGGTGTCCTCGGAGTTCAGAAGAAGGTATCAGATCTCCTGCAACTGACATTGTGGGCAGTTGCAAGCCACTCTGTGGGTGCTGGGAACCAACTCCAGATCCCTTGGGATAGTAACAAATTCTCTTAAACCCTGAGCCATCTCTCTAGCCCAAAGTACTAATTTTTACCGCATAAATACATACATACTTTTTCTTCTGAGGTAAAAAGAAAAAATGACATGAGTTTCATAAAGAATAGTGGTTGAAAAATCATGATTTTAGGTGGCGGCGGCTCACGCCTTTAGTCCCAGCACTTGGGAAGCAGAAGCAGGCAAATCTCTGTGAGTTTGAGGCCAGCCTGGTCTACAAAGTAAGTTTCAGGATAGCCTGTGTTGAAACCCTGTCTCAAAAAACCAAAAAAGAAAGAAAGGAAGGGAAGGAGGAAGGGAGGGAGGGAGGGAGGGAGGGAGGGAGGGGGAGGGAAAGCTCACAATTTCCAATCTTTTAAAAAATGGTAACATAATTTATTTTAGTTTTATTTTCAAAATTATGTACATATGAGAGGGCCAGTACATTGCACATGAATGCAGCGCCCAAAGAGGCCAGTAGAGGGCTTTGTATTCCCTGGAACAGGAGTTACAGGCTTGTGAACCACCCAGTATAAGTGCTGCAAAACTAACGTATGTCTTCTGCAAGAGCAGCACACACTGGTAACCGCTGAGCCAGCTTCCCAGCCTCAGGTAACACTTACTTAGCAGAGGAAAAAATGATGAACATGCAAACATAAAAATAGTGAAATAAAAATTTTAAATGGCAACTAAGGAATTCATTTCGTGGTATTTACTATATGAAAAAATGTTCAGTTTCAAGAACTAAGAAACACAAATTTAAATAATAAATTACTTTAAGCTATATGTCAAATATTGACACTGAGTACTGGAATAACATTCATCAAAAGGATTTTTTTTTAAAAAGCGCCCACGTTCTTCTACCTTTCAGTTTACAAGTTATAGGATCCCCCTGCCCTGCTTGATTTCAATCTTATCACTAATACAAGCTATACAATCATCCCAAGAAAGATGTTTAAATGCTTATAATGTATTATTATCGGGCAATGCGCTACCGTATCCTTTCTCTCAAAATCCAAATGATCTGCAAACTGCAGGCATATAGCCCGTCAGGGGAAACACCAGCCCTTCCGCTTTCACAGGCTGTCTTCTGAAGCAGCCAAGACATTGCTCTTCACACATTACGTACGCTACGGTAGAAAACAACTCTCACGAACTTAATGGGCGGTGAAGACCAAGGGAGGTGGGAAAGCATTGTACACACAGTTACTGTGAGAAGCGCCATGGTGCCCGCAGAAAGGGAAAGATGAACGGAGAGCAGTGTTTCTAACTGCAGAGCCTGTACGCCTCCTCCCTTCTCTGTCTAACGCCCCCGTCTAGTCTTCTTAGCGCCATGGTGCCCGCAGAAAGGGAGGGATGAACGGAGAGCAGTGTTTCTAACTGCAGAGCCCGTACACCTCCTCTCTTCTCTGTCTAACGCCCCTGTCTAGTCTTCTTATGAACACAGAAAGCCGATCTTTCCCCCCCCCTTTTTGTTGAGAATAGATTTCTTTTTCCACATGTAGATTTCTTTTTCCGATCCTGGTTATAGTTTCCCCTCCTTCTACTTCCTCTCCACCTCTCCTCCCGCCCAGATCCACCCCTTTTTCTGTCTCTCGTTAAACAACAACCAAACAGGTCTCTAAGGGATAATAATATAATCAGATAAAACTTACACGTCAGAGTTGGACAAAACGAACAAGGAGAGGTAAAAGAGCCCAAGAAAAGGCACAGGAGTCAGACACCCACTCGCTCACACACTCGGGCATACCACTAATCACACCTTGCAAACGTTCCGTGGAGTTAACTCTACTGGAAAGATGGGAGTGTTGCAATCAATAGAACTGCAGAATTGAAGGGAGGGGAGAGCCATGTCGGACTGCAGACTCTAACACATGTGAAGAACGTGTAGACATTTGAAGTCCACTCATAAGGAGCGGGGAGCGGTCATCAAACCCAGAACCTGTGAGAAGATGGACGACCCTGAAGAAATGATTGCTCTGGTTATGAGAACCGTGCAGGTGTGCTGTTGCAGCTCCTGGTCTGGCAGTTACGACGAGGCAGGCAGGAAATCAGCTGACACGATAGGAGAGGAGCTAAAATACTATTTACAGAACAAGTGGACAAATCATGCCTCCGCCCACATCCACAAGAGACATGGCTCAAAGTGGAAGTCTGGAAAAAATAGTTGGTTTTCTCAGGCCGATAAGGCAGGATCTCTGGGAAGTACGAGAACACCAACGTTGATGTGTTCTCGTTATGTGACTGTTTCGTACACAGTTTGAAAAGTAAAGCTCTCAATGCCTTTGCTGCCCACTCTACAGTGAGCATTGCCGCCTGGTACAGTTTACCCCCAGTCTAAATCCCAAAGACTACCTACAAGGACAAAAAGTTCACGCACTGCTAGGAGGCCATGGCAATCTATGGGGCCTTGGGTAGTAGATCAGTACTCATCCCTGACATACGAATGGACTTTGGCTGCCCATCCCACAATATGAGATGCTCTCTCATCCTGGACTCTTGGGGGAGGGTCTAGGCCCTGCCCTGGATGAGACAGACTATGGACACCCCCTGGAGGACCTCACCCTTCCTGGGAAATGAGGGGTACTGGGGGTGTTGATGGGGAGCGTGGGAGGAGAGGAGGGAAAGGAAGAGGGACCTGGGATTGACATGTGAAGCAACCTTGTTTCTAATTTAAATTTAAAAAGAAAAAAAAAGAAGGTCATGAACATAGGGGAGAGAAGGAAACTGGAGATTCAATGAGACTAAGGATATTTAGGAAAGCCATAAAGTAATATGCTACTTTTACAAAATAATTTAAAAAATTTAATAATATTCTAATGGTGGTACACTGCATAAGTTGATCAAGCTATGGGTTATTAAATGAAGTCTCTGTGCCAGAGCTGAGCTACAGTGGTTGGTCAGGGAGGTCCTGAAGGCCCCTGAAACAATACTGGCTAGTGTCACTGCTCTTGGCTGCACTACCAGAACAAGATAGAAAGACGCTATTGATTATGACACTACGTTCTTTGATTGTAGGACATAGAGAAAGTCAAGCTGAAACTTAGCTGGAAGCTTCCTCCCTGGTGACTACCCTTTTGTGGTGCTGCAAGGTACTTTACAGGTTGCTGGAGGAGGAAAGTCACCCACAGTCCTACTGTGCTATGGACCCAGCATGCTATACTACTGGCCTGCTAGGCAAGATAAGCCTACCAGTACATTCGTGGCACAGTTACGGGAGTTACCAAATACTTACTGATTAAATATGAAGCCCTATCCACAGGAGAGAATTCATACCTGGTATTCTTAACCAAGTCACATCCTTTGGCTGGGGACATTGTAGGCTGGGAGGGTGACCTTAGTTTTGCTAAATGAACATGTGCCTATCAAGTTTCCTTCCAAATGGTTGTCCATACATTAGTACTGCTGTCAGTTTTAGTCAAAGGAGCTTTGCCCGCCACACATGAGCATCACTTACTGCAGAGACCCATAAAGTACTAAAAACAATTGAAAGCGCATCCCTAAAAGGAACGTCTATACTGTAGCACACATAATAAAAACCTGGAGACAGATATCAGGGTTAAAGCTGAAGGTCAGAGAAGTAAAGTGGTCAACCACTAGAGAGTTCTCACCTCTGCCAATGAAACTAAAGGGCGACTCTTCCCTCAGACCCACTGCTCTTCCGTGAGATTGCACTGAGCTCCTGCCCTATATTCCTCCCTAGTGCTGGGACTAAAGATGTGTCATCCCAACCGCTGGAATCAAAGGTGTGAGCTCTGTTTCTCTTTTAGACTGATTCACTCTCGCATAGCCCAGGCTGGCCTTGAACTTACAGAGATCCACCTGCCTCTGTCTCCCGAGTGCTGGGATTAAAGGCGTGCGCCACCACTGCCTGTCCTCTATGGCTAACTAGTGGCTTAGGTGTGTGGCTAACTATTGTCTTAGCATGTGTGTTGCCAACTAGTGGCTTAGCTCTCAACTAGGTGTGTAGCTAACCAGTAGTTTAGCTCTGTGCTCTGATCATCAGGCAAGCTTTATTGATCAGATTGCAAACAAAAATATCACTACACTAGACCATTTCTTCCCAGGCTCAGGGAGCATTGAAGAAGCTGTGTGGACAGGTAGGAAGAGTGGGGAGCACGGATGTACAAACCAGAGGAAGGAATGGGGCGTATCGAGGAACGCTGTCTTCCAGGCATGGCATGGCCACTGAGCTCATGAACTCACGGTGACTTTGATTACCAGTACAAGACCTGCACAAGAGTGAGCCCATCCGCATTGTCTCGTGAAAGGGAGAGACGGTCACAAGTTCCATGCCCATCCCTGGTGACCTATAGGCAATTGAGCGTTGCTAGGGAGAAGAGGCTCCTGAGGCCCTAACATGCTCAATGAAATCTAGGTAGGTAATTACTGATGGAGAAAGAGGAGACATTAAAATATAGCCACTGGTAGCATGACCATGCACCATTGCATTTCATTGTGCATTGCACCGTGCACAACTAAACTCGTGGGAGAACAAAAGTAAAAACAGGAAAGTAGGAAGAAGGCGGTGAAGAGACGGATGGGCAGGGGTGGGAGAGGGCCAAGAGAGAGCAGCAGGGTGAGCATGATCAAAACACATTATGTACAAGCATGAAAATGCCATGAACACGTCATTTATGCACAGCTACCATTTGCTAATAAATAAAAATAGTAACAATAGGTAAAACATTCTAGAAAGATCTATCATCTTAAAATGGCAAATCCCTTAGGAAATAAAATCGCAACATGTGAAAGAAAAACCTTATACAATCCCATCAAACATTTTATATAAGAGTAGTTGTTACTGTTACCAAAATATTATTAACAGGAACCATCTCTAGACAAAGGCATAATGGGAAAAATGAGGAGAAAGAATGGAGATATTTCCTCAATCTCTTATGGACTGTTTAGACTTCTAAATAAGAAGATACCACTTTTTCAAGAAAAATTGAATGTGCATTCTTCAGAACTTGTTGGCGTTTGGGGTTAGAAGTCTCGGCGGTGCTGCTTCTCTTGAAGAGGACCCAGGTCCTGAGAACAGAACGTGTATGATATCAAACAATAGTCTGTAACTCTGTTTCCACCTCTTGATCTGACCTCTGCAGGCACCAGGTGCACATGTGGTGCACATACATATATACATACATACATACATACATACATACATACATACATATGTGCAAACATTCATACACATGAAATAAAATCTTTTTTTTCGAGACAGGGTTTCTCTGTGGCTTTGGAGGCTGTCCTGGAACTAGCTCTTGTAGACCAGGCTGGCCTCGGACTCACAGAGATCCGCCTGCCTCTGCCTCCTGAGTGCTGGGATTAAAGGCGTGTGCCACCAATGCCCAGCTGAAATAAAATCTTTAAAAAGAATTTCTTTCAGAATGAGATCTTAACACAGAAGACTCTCCAGAGGCATTCTTATTAAGATGGGGACCAGTACATGTCAAGGCATTTTTTTTTTTCTGAAACAGGGTTTCTCTGTGTAGCCCTGGCTGTCCTGGAACTCTCTGTAGACCAGACTGGCCTCTAACTCACTGTGTCAAGGGCTGGGATTAAAGGCGTGCACCACCATCTCCCAGCCATGTCAAGGCACTTTTAAGATCATCCTTCTTCCCTCATGGCAGAGTTCTTCTACTTCTCTGACTACACGCATGAGGGAATGGATCTGAAGGAGTGGCTTTTCCTTACGGTGTTCCCAACTCTGTTGGGAAAGCTGTCAGAGTCAAGACAGTTATGTCAGACCCCAGCAATAGAATTGCAACATCATCAACAGAGGAGGCCTCATGCATATTTACCTGAAGAAAAATTCCATGACAATACATGTAGACAAAAATACAATAAAGCCATTATCTAAGAACACCCTGTCCTAGCTGCAGCCTTGCAAGTCATCTCAACCCATGGCCAGTCACCGATACGAATTTGTTTCCTAGCAACCACCAGTGGACACCATGAGTCCTTAGAACCAACGAATGTTTATTTAAAAACAGGGTTCATGTTTTGCATTTGTAAAACTCCTCCTTGCCTCAACTTCCCTGTATGTGCCTGTCGCATCCATATCCATATCATCCCAGATTACAGTGGGATATATATTACAGATCTGTCTTCATTGCCATGTAAAACATGTAAGAGCCTCGCTGTCTATTCTTATTTTAGCTCAATATTATATAGCAACCTCTGTCTAGAAAGTAGAGGGGAATCAAATAAAAGGTGAGGTGAACTAGGTTTGCATAGTAGGTCATTGCAAGTTAGAACACAGACATAGAACCGATGCGTTTTGTGAAGATGTCCCTCTTCAGTTTTACCCACAGCTGCAAAGACTGAGTTGCCCAGGCGTGCGGGCTCTGTGCCCTCACTCCAACTGTGGAATGGATGGTTCCATTTTACAGATAAAATTGAAAGTGGTCATGTGATTGGCAAATTCAACCACAGTCCACTGTCCATTCCAAAGGACATTTTAGCCATTTTCCTGTGTAACTTTACAGTATAGACCCCACCAGCCTCAGCAGAGGAGCATCCTAACCGCTAAGCTTTTCCAGACATCTTCTACACCCCAAGCCAAACCCCTCTGCCACCTCTCTTGAGACACTGAGACGCAGCATTCCTGCTGCATGAGTGGGAGCACAGTAGGTGTCGTAAGAAGAGACTGGGCATCATGACCCAGACGCACTCACGGGCCTGCTTCAGTCAAGAAGGTAGCCCTCAACCCGTCACTTCCGACCTCTGGTTCTCCGTGGCATCATAGTTTGAAACAAACGGTGAGGCCAAATGGATGACCCTGAATGTCCTTTCTAACTGTGTTCTTCTCCAGGAGTCTCATTTGTTATTGCTTTTGGATGAGAATGTCAGTGGGCATTCTTGGCACTCAGTAGGGACTTTTGTGGACCGAAGCTTGGTACTGACTGCACTGTCAGAAAAAAAGAAAGTTTTGACTAAAGCCATGGGCCCCAGGTGCGGGGCTCAGAAACGCAGCAGCTGGTGCTATGCAAAACCAGTTTCTAGTCTCTCCTGTCAAATGGGGAACTGCTCTCAGCCACAGAGCAACCGTCATGAGGGCGCGAGCAGGTGGAGGGTAGGATTCAACTATTCTTTCAATATCTCCACCCACCTCTCACCCCATCTCTTAACCCCATTAGAAAGACTGGGCTTAAACAGTTCCTCTTTCTGTCTCATTGGATTTGTGAGCCATCCCTCATAACCTTAAAGTCATTTTTTTTACTATATAATGTTCTAAAGTTTATGAAAGACTCTTTCACTCTTCATCTCATTTGGTACCCATGTCTGAGTCTGTTCTACAACAATACATGCGAAACAGTCCCATAGCAACTACAGCTACTTGAAAGGTAAGGCATCAGATTAGCTTCTCATGACTCACCGTAAGTCACTGGGACTCACATACCTTGAATGAAGAATGATGACATTAGCTCCAAAGATTTTTTTTCTCCTCTAAATTGATCTCAAACCATATTCCCTTATCAAAAAAAAACATATCTTAAATCAAAACTTGCAAGTATGATATAAAGATGGAAGGATCACTGCAATTTTGAGGCCAGCCCAGTCTACAAAGTGAGTTCCAGGTCAGCTAGGGCTACATGGGAAGTTTCTGCCTACCTCCGCCCAAAGAGAAGGGGGAGGGAAAGAGATCGAGAGAAATAGGAGAGAGAGAGAAAAAAAAAACAGTTAAAATGGCGACTCTCACACTAGCTCCACTATTTAATTCTTGAAAAACATGGAATTCACTAACATCCTCATGGGCCTTTCCAGCTGAGATCCTTATTGAACTGCTTTCAGGGGGTGATCTGGGTTTCTCGAGTTTTCAAAGCTTCTGGATGACTGTGCCATACAGCCAGCTTTGAGAGCACTCTCTATGGGGGTTACTCGGGCAATCCCTGACTTCTGGAGGTTTTGTTGTTGTTGTTGTTGTTTTGTTCTTTCTCAAACCTGAAGTTGTAGGAATCCAAATGGGCTATCTAGCAGGCAGAGTCTTCCTTGTGTCTCTATGGTCTCCCCTTGTTGTCATAATATCACATTGCAAAATGATATGAGGTGAATACTGAAACGAGTGCCAGGGTGTTAGGGCCGTAACTCAGCAGCAGAACAATTGTCTAGTACATAGGAGGCCCAGGATTCCACCTCCAGTGCTAACAGAAGGGGAACCATTACAACGGGAGCCAATAGGACTTAACTACAAATGAAGGAAAAAGATCACTTGCACAAAGAGAGGAAGAGAGAGAGAGAGAGAGAGAGAGAGAGAGAGAGAGAGAGAGATCTTTATTCTTTGCTAAAAAAAAAAAAGCAAAGCAAAACAAAAGCCAGCAAACAAAATAATGAGATGTTTGGAGGGCAAACATGCCTTTGCTGTGACAGAAAGTTTACCCATAACAAAGCCAAAGGATTTGAGTGGCACTCCCTTGCTGACTTCATCTGTGGGTTCTGTCTGCTTCCAAATGTTGTCATTGCAAGTGATGTGCACATTCATCTTTTATTAATCACTTTGACAGTCAAGCAGATGCCAACATTTTACCAAGGAGACAGCAGAATCTCAAAACATGAAATATAATTGTAGCTGATATAATGTCCTATACAAGGCCCTGATCTTATCAGCAGAAGATTAAGGCTGATGAATCACTGGGAACCAAATGGGTGATTTTTCTATTGTCATTGATCTAGTCTGGATGATAGAGGAGCAAAAAGGACCTCTGCCCCGTCCCTGCCCCTGCCCTGCCCTGCCCTGCCCTGCCCCTGCCCCTGCCCCTGCCCCTGCCCCTGCCTCTGCCTCTACCTGGTAATCAGAACACAGAGGCGTGCAAGAACACAGAATCTGTGTTCTGTGATCAGAAGACAATTCCCAGCCAGGGACCGAGAGCAAAAGCACACTTACTGTGTAAGCCTGGCCACCTGGTCACCAGAACCAGCATAAAGGTGAGAGACTCAGCTTCACAAAACTGTCCTCTGTCCTCCCCACGTACACCTTGGTTCTTGGAAACACAAACGCAAAATAAAAAACATTAGAAAAAAAAGAACCCTCAAAGACACCTTAAATGTATTCATGGACTCAATAAACATTTTCCTGTGAAACACACATTAGGAATGTTTGAATTTTAAAATTCAGAGAGATCTACAACTCTAAGTGCTCAGAATCTAATGAAGAGCATACTCTCAGCCGGGCAGTGGTGACACATGCCTTTAATCCCAGCACTCGGGAGGCAGAGGCAGGAGGATCTCTGTGAGTTCGAGGCTGGACTGGACCGACAGCCTCCAAAACAATACAGAGAAACCCTATCTCGTAAACCAAAAAAAAAAAAAAAAAGAGCATACTCTCATGCTCACAGTCCAAATCAAGGTCCTTTGCTCAGCCCCAGACCATGAGCTCTGACTGTGACTTGGTTTCCCTAAACCCCAAGCACACTGACCCACCTGCTCCATGAGGGGAATAATATGAACTGGGTGAGGGAATTCACTCTACCGCATCCCTCCAGATATAAGCACATCTAGGCCGGACTCTTTGTCCTGTTTAAAACCGTGTACCTGCTGACCCTGCTCACCCTCCCCCTGTACCCTCAACTCTATCTTCTCATGTCCTTCCTCTGTCACCTGTCAGTGGTGGCCATTTGCTACAGCTCCAGAGAAATCCCCCAGATGAGGACGTGTTCATCATGGATAATAAGACCTTCTTATCCCAACAGAGGACCCAGATCTTCTTCTCACTCTTGGGGAGACCAAATTTGGGGTAACCAGATTCCTGTTACATGGCCATGCGTGACACCACCACCCCCCCCACTCCCCACATTACCTGGCAATGGTGATCCCAAGGCTTCTTGTGACCTGACAGGTATCTTTTGTCTTGTGGGTCTGGCTAATTCTGCCATAGAATTAGCAAACACCACATGAATGCCCATCTGTGGACACAATGTGTTGAATGAACCCTATGGCCAAGACACATCACACACACACACACACACACACACACACACACACACACACACACACACAAGTTGTCATGTCAGACAACAGAATAGTGATGTTGCCAGTCAATTACATTGGAGTAAAGAACTCAAGTATAGAGAATTCAGGAAGTAGACAGCAATGACCTGACTCTGAGACAATACAGCTTATACTAAGGCAGAAAAAAGGTGCAACCTCACAAAGAAAGAGGGGGAAATGTTGGAGGTCGTACTCTTATTTTGAAGGTCTGAATAATAAGGGCATATACTCTGGAATCTTTTTTTTTATATAGTTCGGCTCTTTCCCTAATAAGATTCAAAAGCAGTTTATGCCATCCAGAAATTTAATGCCTGTATTTGCTGACTCGGTGAACATCAGAATAATTGCCCTCATCATTTCCGTCATTGCCCTGAATACAAAGTTCTCCATCCATAATCAATCAATCAACCCTTCAGGCAAACTCTACATTTAACAAATATCCTCATTGTGTCTAACCTGGCTCCTGTCGTAACCGCTATTGTTCCAAGCTCCCGCTTCCTGTGTTGCAAGATGCACGGGACCTAGGATAACACACAGGTCTTCAGAACAAATACCACATCAAGCTGCAGTGAACGCAGCACCCAGTGTCAGGTGCTGCAAGAAACATATCCTCCCACAGCCTGCAGGGTATGGGCAGAGATAGGAGATTAATGCCAAAACAAATAAATGAAACCAAGTTCCAACATAGTCCTGCAATGCAAGAAGTACAGTTTTACAGTATTGGTTAATGGCCAAACAAGAGACAGTTAGAAAACCTTAGAGGCTAATGCAGTTCCATTAGAGAGATAAGAAATCCCTGTGGTTTGAAATAGAATTAGATGAGAAAAACAGGGTGAGTCTTGGGAAATGGTCAACTTTCGGTGGATGACTGGGTGGAAGGAGATGGGTTGTTCCTACAGTATGACCCAAATGAGGAAGCGGAGACCAGGAAGGCTCTGGTGAGACATTAATAAACCAATCTGGTAAAGATCCCATTCTGAGGAGTTACGGGGAGGAGCCCGGACTGCAGAAGGGCTGTATGTGGTAGATCTTGGAAAATAAGGCCAAGGAATTTCACATTGTAGAAGATAACCTACCACATTGCAGGGGTTTTGATATGGGACAAGCTCATCTACCACAGTCACTAAAAGCTGTCTTCCCTCCATGTCTGAGAAACATATAGAGACAGAAAAAAAATGGTTCATTGTTTCCACATATTAGTCCAGCAAGTCTCTATCCTATGTTTATAGGGAAGTAATAAGAAAAACAATATGTATAGTTCTACTTTAGTTAACTACGGTGGACTTCATAGACTGAATGGGGTTTAGGGGAGGGTTCAGAGGCCAAAGTATTAGTGAGCATGCAGACTAGACGTTATTCAGACTGTAGAAAAATGTTAGAAGCAAAGCTGAGTCTTGATATTGAGAACTGAATGAAAGATACAAGTGTCCATAAAGTGACTTCTACTTTCCAGTCTCTTTTTTTAATTTTGCTTTGTTAATATCAGAGACGTCACACCATCTGGGTAGCTCTCTGAAATCTCAGCAAAAAGAAACAAAACTCCTGGATATTTTTCATATCATCTGTGACAGCCACGGTATCTGACCTTAATGACGTGCTTCAGAACGGCAACTCCTGACTAGACAAGCCCTACCCAGGTGAGTCTGGGATAAGGGACCTGCTTTGCTGATACTGAGTCACATAGGTTCTGAATCTCACCAGTTACCAGCCTGGAAGAGAGAGTTCAGAGCATTTTTTGTGGGGAATAAGTCGATGTATGATGTCCCCAAGAACAAAACCCAGCATCCACAGTCATAGCATGAGCAAGGACTCGGTCCCCTAAAGAGCATTGAGGAGGAAAGCATTAGGGGCTAGAATTACGAAGTATTTACAGAATCTCTTAGAGACAAGGAAGAAAGCAAATGACCATTCTTGAGAGGGCTGGTTAACCCACATACAGCAGAACACCCCTGCTTCCCCAGGACAACACAAACCCAAACTTTTGTCCAAAATAAAATCTCCCCATCCAGCAATCTCCTTCCAAAGAGTCCCCTAACAGGATCCCACCACAGAGAGCAGGGGATCTTAGCTAGAGCTACTGACAGATTTTGGGTGGGTCAACTCCTGGAATTATGTTTCCATATGTTGATCTCACCCACACTTATCACCTCATTAGGGACCTGCTCCTTGATGACAGTGTCTTCCTGAGTCTCTGCCTGCCATATAAAGTCATGTTTTCCCACTATACACACTGATAGGCCATAAGCTTTCCCTTCCAGGCACTTTCCCTACATGTAACAATGAGATTACTCGTTAGGCACGTAATTCCTGACTCCCACAAGATTGCTGATTCCGAAGAGGAGGCTGATTTGTGAGTCCCCTGTGTTAACCCTAACACAGGCATTGCCTTCATATGCATACTTCAAATTTTTAGCTGAACCAATTATCAAATAATTTCAGTTTATAGATCACTCTGTATTAACATGATTTTCTATTTTACAGAATGTCTTTCACAAAATCATTATCACTTCCTGGTGGCTTTAATCACAGCACCCTAGAGGCAGAGGCAGGCCAATCTCTGACCTCAAGGTTAGCCTTAACTGCCTGGTGAATTCCAAGCAAGCCAGGGCTACATAGTGAGACCCTGTCAAATATGTACAAACAAACAAACAAAAAAGTAGCATTTTACCAGGGATCTGCGGTATTTGCTGCTGATGAGATGAGGGCTATAAACAGACTTTCACAATACCAAGGAACCGGACAGCAGGAAGGGCAGTGGATACTGTAATCCCCACCCAGAATCCATCCAAACATCTAATTCCCCATTAATACATCTGTTTTTGAAAAAAAATTGAAGAAATAGCCACATTTGGAAACTCCCAATATTTTTGCCTTCAAAGGAATAAAATCTCTCTTGGGTCCTTTATTTCACCTCCATTAGCTGACATTAAAATATTCCTCAGGTGGAGGCTTAGGCAAACTATGGGGCCTTTGGTAGTTGACCAGTATTTATTCCTGGCATACAAATGGACATTGGGTGCCCATCCCACAATGAGAGATGCACTCTCACCCTGGACTCTTGTGGGAGGTTCTAGGCCCTGTCTGGGATGAAATGACAGACTATGGACACCCCCATGGAAGAACTCACCCTCCCTGGGGAAAGGAGAGGGTATTGGGTGGGTGGTGGGAGGGGGTGGGAGGAGGGGAGGGAAAGGGAGAGGGATGTGATATTGACATGTGAAGAGACCTTGTTTCTAATTTGAATTAAAATTTAAAAATAAAAAAAATTTCTTGGTTTTACGAGACAGGGTTTCTCTGTATTGTTTTGGAGGCTGTCGGTCCAGCCCAGCCTCGAACTCACAGAGATCCGCCTGCCTCTGCCTCCCGAGTGCTGGGATTAAAGGCGTGCGCCACCACCGCCCGGCAAAAAATTTTTTAATAAAAAAAAATACTCGTCAGGTGAAGGTTTTCTATTAGAACCACGCCCACAACCAACCTTCTAGTGAATTCCAAGCATGTAACCATGTCAAAACCCCTCCCCAGTCGTGCCTTCCCAACCGTAATAGTTTTCCTCAACACACACACACACACACACACACACACACACACGCACGCACGCACGCACGCACGCACGCACACGCACGCACACGAACAGTGTCCCCTGTTTGACAAGGGGACAAGTGGAAAACTGTGAGCAAAATGGAGACAAAGATCAGAGTCAGAGGAATTCTTTGCTCGTAGCCAGAAAATGTCCTTGTACTCTACCTTCTTCATACTGATTCAGTTACAGAAAATAACAGCATCAACTGTGAGTTACTACAATTGTTTTTGAACTGTGATGAGTACTCCTTATTTCATGTATATATTGTGGGTTTCAACCCCTGTAACTATTAGAAAATGGCTACTCCACCTAACATGCCAGGAAACTGAGACATGAGGGGTTAATTACACTTAGGATTACACATTTCCACTAACTTTGGAGATCTTCTCCCCTCCCCTCTTTATTTCTGATTTTTGAAACAGGGTTTTCTCTATACAGTCGTGGCTGTCCTAGAACTAGCTTTGTAGACCAGGTTGGCCTCAAACTCAGATACACCTATCTCTGCCTCCCAAGTGATGGAATTTAAAGGCCTGTGCCAACACCGCCTGGCTCTAAGATCTGTGCTTTTAAAACTTAAAAGCACTCAGAACACCAAAGATCGAAACAACAAAGGAACAAACAAAAACTGGGCAGTGGTGGTACACACCTTTTAACCAGCACTTTAACAAGACGGGTGGATGTCTGTGAGTTCTAGGCCAGCCTGGTCTACAGAGTCAGTTCCAGGACAGCCAGAGCAGTTACACAGAGAAACCTTGTCTCAAAAATACAAACAAACAAACAAAAAAATACCCCACAATTATGTTTGTAATTTTCTATGAACCATTATTCCCTCTAGTGAATTTTTTAAGTTATTAAAATCAAGGGAAAAAAATTTGAACTCCATGTGACAAAGAGCCAATCTCTACCTGTAAGATACTGATAATCCTATCATGAGTCACATAAATTAAATTATAAACATATAATACTTCTTTTTTTTAACCTAACAGGTTGGTCAAAAATAGAAAGTGTGAAAATAAGACGCTTGCTGGTGAGAAAGTAAATTGTTTCAAACCCAGGGGTGGCAATTATTTTACCAAATGTAGAAAGGTACATGCCAGTCGACTATGTCCATGTCATGGAATTTCGTCTATGGTTAATGTGAGCACATGCAAGATTATAGTGTGTGTGTGTGTGTGTGTGTGTGTGTGTGTGTGTCTCACTAAACCAGAAACTCTCCCTTTTTCCTGGACTGCTTTACCTTTTAGGCCTTTTAGCATCTGTTGGTCCCCATCCCCCAGTGCCACGGTAGCAGGCAGGTACAGCCATACCCAGCATTTTTTTTTTGGTGGTGCTGTGAACTCAAATTTAAGTCCTCATGCTTACAGAGCAATCCCTCTTATCTGATGACCCAGATCCTCAGCCCCTATATTGTCATAACACCGGAAGATAAGAAAGAACTTCAATGGCCACTAACAGGTGCCTAATTAAATCATGCTCCATCTATACCAAACAAACAAAATGAAAAAACTCAAAGGGCTCCCACGGGGGCAGACCTGTGAGATCTATTGTGAATTGGGGAGAGCAAGGAGCCCAGCAATGCATGTATTACACAATCATTTGCATAGGAAGACACAGAGACAGCACAGTGAGTAAGGCATTTGGTTAGGGGTGTGGAGTTACCGGTTCGTAAGTCAATGGACTGGTTCCCTGTGTGGGTGTTAATACAGAGTAAAATATTCCAGAAACACAAACATAAAACTGCCAAAAGTGCCCCCCAACAGCATAGGTAGATTTTCCAAATACACTTACCAATTCTGTTTGAGTTCTTATATTTTGGGTTGTGAGCCTAGCCTTTAACGGCTGAGCTATCCCTCCAGCCCGAATTATCCATTTGAGTTCTTAATCACGTCAATGTATCACACATAAAAATGTTTAAATTTAATATGTAGGACCACTTTCTTCAACCGTACAGCCCATGCTCACTTAGTCCCGTATACCCTACAACAGGGCAGCTGTTTTTCCTCGGAGGAGAGTGCAATCTCTATCACCTTGTAAACTGGTCTCTGAAATTTACATATTGATGCCTTTTAGCAAAAGTTCTTCTTTCTGAGAAATCTTGACAGAGAGAGCCATTATGGGGTTAGGAAGAAACCTGGTGCTAGGGAAACTCCCAGGAATCCACAAGGATGACCCCAGCTAAGACTCCTAGCAATAGTGGATAGGGTGCCTGGACTGGCCTTCCCCTGTAATCAGATTGATGGCCACCCTAATTGTCATTATAGAACCTTCACCCAGTAACTGATGGGAGCAGATGCAGAGATCCACAGCTAAGCACTGGGCTGAGCTCCCAGAGTCCAGTCCAGTCAGAGGGAGGGAGGAGGGATTTTAAGAGCAAAGGGGTTAAGATCATGATGGGGAAACCCATAGGGACAGCTGACCTAAGCTAGTGGTAACTCAGTGACTCTGAACTGATAGCTGGGAACCTGCATAGGTCTGAACTAGGCCCTCTGGATGTGGGCGACAGTTTTGTGGCTTGGACAGTCTGTGGTGCCACTGGCAGTGGGACCAGGATTTATCCTTAGTATATGAAGTGACTTTTTGGAGCCCATTCCCTATGGAGGGATACCTTGCTTGGCCTTAACACATGGGTGGTGGTCCTGCCTCAACCTGACATGCCAGATCTTGTTGAGTCTCCATGGTAAGCCTTACCCTTAATGAAGAGTGAATAGGGCTTTGGGTGGGGGAGGACAGTGGGAGGAGATCAGGAGGAGGGGAGGAAGGAGAAATTGTGGTTGGCATGTAAAATTTAAAAAAAAAAACTTTTAAGTAAATAAAAAATTAAAAAAGAAACCTACAATGCCAAAACAATTTAAAATTTTTTGAAAAATCTTCTTTCCTAAAAATGCCAGAATTTATTGAAGAACAATGAATACACAAGCAGCATCCATTTCATCATTTTAATTTATCAAATGTTGCTGTTTCCACATGGCAGATAAGGTTGTTGGAGATCACAAGTTGTGTTATCCCAAACTTAGCTATAAATGTCAATTTAAGTCACATATTACACTTCACCCAATAGTTCACACACACACACACACACACACACACACACACACACACACGGGGGTGGGGGCAGAGAGAAAGACAGGAAGGAGAGAGAGATACAGAATGGCTTCAGTGGGGTAAAAGACCTATAGGATTCAGAGAGGCCCTACTAAAAGCTAGAGCAACGAGCTGCCATGGACATGACATGACAGAGCTTTCCAGGCTGTCTTACAAACGCCCATGCTATCTGCGTTTCTTTCCAAAATTACCTTTCAAAACATTTTTGTAATAACTGGAGCAAGTTATTTTTAAAACAGCATTTGGAACATCTAACACAGTTTTAAAATTTTTTTTTGAAAATGACATTTGAATATAACATAAGAGAGGTTCTTGAGTCTGTTTTTCTGAATAAAAAAGATCACATCTATTCAGTGCAGATGTGGGTCTGTTACGTCTACTTTAGGGAAGTAAAGCATTCCCTAAGACAGTTAGGGAAAATGGGGCAGTCACAGTGGTCTTTTCTAAAAGGAATAATGAGCAGAATCTGCAGAGAGGAGAAAATTAAAGAGAGGAAAAGGGGAAATATTAACGAGAAATGAAACAGAATAGCAGCAGGAATTTCCCCAGTAATCATCACAAAACCAAAGCCAAAGTTGCCAAATTTGGCAAGAGACAAACAATCTCCATATGGTAAAGAGTGCTCAGGACTCCTAGCCCACACCCCCCTGCAGCCACAGCCACCTGCCCTTTGCGGTTCCCATACCAACTGCTCCTCTGTCTTCAGAAACACCGTTGCTTCCCGTGCACTCCCACATCTCAGTTCAGCTGAGACACAAACACCTTTTCTTTAACTCCCCCAGTAGCTAGCCTGGATGAGGTGATCCAGTGGATCGAGACTTTTACTTGAAGAATGAATCGGTAATAATGAAAACAACAGCAGATACTGTATTTTGCACTTTGGGTCAATACTGGCTCTTCAAGATTCAGAATCTCTATTTTCATAATATCCCAAGGTAAGGAAGAATGCTCAGAGTCCTGTATTTTCCTCTCCTTCTTCTCAAGGGGGGGGGGAGTTCACAGTGTGACCCCCCCCCCGTGTCTGCCTACAAAAACATTTCCACGTGAGAGAGCTTCACTTCCAAAGGAGGTTACCCCAACCTGAGTGTCTTCAAAGGGTCTAGATGAAGAGAACATGCCTTCTAGGCCACCCAGAAACCCCTGGCCAACAGGAGTAGCTGCCTGAATGTGCCTCGAAACCTGAGATTATTGGTGATAAGGATAAATGGGTGAACAGACATACACAAATAAAGGATAATTTGCCAGGGCCAATACCACATGTTATCTGAGGAAATGATAACTGTGGCATCGGTGACCATGGACACAAATGACAGCGCATAAAGAACCAGGAAGGAGATAAGTGACTTCAGAGCTCTGCTGTGGGCCTGGGCACTGGAATCCTGCAAGCTGTGAGCATTGTTCTGCATTCTCTGGGTATGTCTCCTGAGAGAATTAATCAACAGCAAGATTGAGATCAGAAAGAGAGAGCTAGGAATTGACATGGTGGCAAGTTTCAGAGGCATAAAATAGCTTATTTCCAGCCTTCTGTTCCACTCCTCAAAGGTTGTGTTCCCAGAAATTTCTCTTCTTAAGAATGCCTGATATACAGCGTGGTTTCCCCAAAAGAACAGCAGAGTTATGATGAAGGACACCAAGACAGAGCCCAGCAGGAGTCGGGGCACCAATGCCGGGAGCCTCCATTTCAACCACAGGAAGACAGGATGGGAGAAATTGGCAATCTTGGTGCAGAACAGGACGCTGAGCCAGGTGCCAAACCAGAAAGTGGCTGAGTTCAAGAAGTCCCAGTGCAGACTAATGAGCTGCCGGGCAAGACCCTTGGAGTATTCAACCAGGTAGAAGAAGTAGTAGAAGCTGTTCACCAGCCCAACGCACTGCTGGCAGAATCGGGAGGCGCCCAAACTGAAGAGGATCATGTCCAAGGGGAGCAGCCTACCGCGCCGTAGCCATTCCCTGCTCAGCATCAGCACAATGAAGCCGTTGGCCAGGATCCCCAGGACACAAAGCAAGACAAAGACCGACATGAAGAAAACCGTCAGCGCCGGTAGCATTTCAGCCCCTCCTCCAGTCCCCAACGATGGCCTTGGTTCCTGGCCTCCTCCCTGACTGGTACCTACAGTCCCTCACACTCCCTTCGGGAGAGGTGAGGCGAACGGTTGGGCTCTGCATCTGAACGAGAGCTTCAGTGGGAAGCATGCTCAGGCAGAAGATAAAAGGTGTGCTCTTGGCTCAGATAGGATGCAAATGTCCCCCTGGGCTTGGGTACCACCGGCCACCAGCTGCTGGTGATTTGCCTTCTCTCGTTTTGCCTACATGCTACCACGCTTGGGTAGCATCAGTGGAGAGGGTTTTTAGTTTTGGTAAGTAACTTCCATCCTTCTTATCCCATCATTGGACTATATGACCACTCATCTTCCTACTGGGTGTAGACAGACAGACAGACAGACAGACAGACAGACAGACAGACAGACAGAAATAGATGCATAGATGCCCAGTACACGGAGATACCTAGGAAAAATTGTGGCACTAAAGAAGTCAGGCTCAGCTGAGTTTCCCTGACATACACCTACCCTCACTCATCAAAGTCAATACCATGGTATAAGTAATTTATAACCAGTGAGAGAATACGTTTCCTTGTGGTTGTAGAGCAGAGTACATTTACTGGAATGCACTTAGGTCCCACAAAGATTGAGACAGAGGCTGTCCTCAGTCTTTGCCAAGTGAGATGTTTAAATACGGCCACTGACTTCATTAGACCAGCAGGGTGCGGTATATGAGCAAAACAGGAACAACACACTTCTAGGATCTCAACCTATCTCGTTTGCCTGTATGAACTGACTAGCAACACACAGCTCTGTTACAGGATGTACAGCACGCTGGACTCCTTTGCCCAGAATCAAGACAGGACTCTTATCAACTGGGAAAGTGAGGAACCCGCAAAGCTCCAAAGGTCAGGGTTGGTGCTCATGAAGGCCACCTTAGATTTGTCTACCACAATGAGGTGCCACAGCTTAGAAGGCACAAGAGAGCCCCTGAGCCCCGCCTACCAGCACCAACATTAGAGAGATCCCCTACCAGACCACATTGAAAAGTAAAACTACATTAATATGCCTATCATCTCAGAGAGTTATGTTTTTTAATTACTTTCATGTGTGGCATAAAAATATTTCAGCAAATCACAAATATGTACTTTGGTATGACCAGCTGTTCTCACATGGCTGAACATTCAGCATAGCTGGAATTTTGTACCCCGTGACCAACATCTCACTATTCACCTCCTTATCCTGGATCCCTGACAACATCACTCTACGCTTGACCTCTGCAAGCTTGGTTATTTTAGCTCCCACATGTGAAGTCCTCCAGTGTCTGTCTTTCTATGTCTGGAGGTCTTTGCTTGGTTTAATGTCTTCTAGAGCATAATATTCATTTGTGTTGTTTCAAATAACAGTATTTCTTTTTTTCTATCAAGATAATTTTGTTTACCTATATATGTTCTTGAAGAAAGCAACTCACATGTAAAAATTAGATATCTGACTGGATAAACAGTCATACTTTATTTGTACATCAGAGGTAATTCTTCAGTTCAGTGGGACTTTCACGTGATTACAGTCACTCTATATTAAAAAACCAAACAGAGACAAACAGAATGTTGAAGATTTATGCCAACTTAGACCCAGAGTTCACTGCCTTTCATAAAAGATCTTAGAAGTGTCTGCTGTGAACTTTCCAAAATAAAACCAGAGGTCAGAAGTTACAAACAGTGACTTAAACGATGAAACCTCTTTTCCAAGAGCTACTGGTTTTATAGAAAAATATAATAAATCAAATTAATGCTATCTGAGGTGTCTGTTCCAAAGCCATATGTGGAGCATTGGTTAATACCAACCCCTTAGGACATAGTGCCTGGAGGAGACTGCATTAGTGGTCCAGGGCACTGGGACGACCCTTCCAGCTTAGGATGACACGATGCTCAGTCCAGGGCACTATGATGACCCTTCCAGCCTAGGATGACACGATGCTCAGTCTAGGGCACTATGATGACCCTTCTGGCCTAGGATGACACGATGCTCAGTCCAGGGCATTGGGACGACCCTTCCAGCTTAGGATGATACGATGCTGCTGACTCGCCAAAAGTCATAAAACCCTACATTGTCAGCCCTTGGGTGCACTTACAATTTGTTCCTAGTTTGACATTCAGAAAAACTGCTCAGGGAACATGATGTAGTTTGTGTTTCTTCCTGAAAGGGAAAAAAAAATTGTAGAAACCTGTAAACGTAAAACAGATTTCTTTTTAATAGAAATAAGTAGCTGATTCTTTCTCATAGCTGGAATTTTACTCAGAGGTGGTTCGATTTTAATTTTGGGTTTTGAGACAGGATCTAACTATGGAAAACCACGAGTCCAAATGGGTCTGAAACTCTCCACGTAGCCCAGATTATCCTACGATACTCCTGTCTCCCCTCCCTGAGTGCCAAGATACCAACCCTGGCTTCAGATCATCATGTTTTATTTATATATATAATTTTTAAATTTAAATTAGAAACAAGATTGCTTCACATGTCAATTCCAGGTCCCTCTCCCTTTCCCTCCCCTCCTCCAGTGCCCTCCCACCAACCCCCCCCCAATATCCCCTCATTTCCCCAGGGAGGGTGAGGTCCTCCATGGAGGTGTCCATAGTCTGTCATTTCATCCAGGACAGGGCCTAGACCCTCCCCCAAGAGTTCAGGGTGAGAGAGCATCTCTCATTGTTGGATGGGAATCCAAAGTCCATTTGTATAACCGGAATAAATACTGATCTACTACCCAAGGCTCAATAGATTACCTAGGCCTCCTCACTGACACCCACATTCAGGGGGTCTTGATCAGTCCCATGCTGGATTCCCAGACATCAGTCTGGGATTCAAGAGCTAACCCTTGTCAGGTCAGATGTTTCTGGGGTTAAACCAGCCCAGTCTTAACCCCTTTAGTCATCAGTCCTTCCTCTCTGTCACTGGATTGGGAGTCTGCCTCTGTTTCCATCAGCCACTGAATGAAGGTTCTGTTTCCCAGACACTCTGGCCATGGGATTGTAGGCTGGCACTACCCAGATCTATGTCTAAAATCCATATATGAGAGAGTACATGCCATGTTTCTCTTTTTGTGACTGTGATACCTCACTCAGGATGGTTTCTTCTAGTGCCATCCATTTACCTGCAAATTTCAGGATTCCATTGTTTTTTTTCCACTGAATAGTAGTCCATTGTGTAAATATACCACATGTTCTCTATCCACTCTTCGGTTGAGGGGCATCTAGGTTGCTTCCAAGTTCTGGCTATTACAAATAATGCTGCTATGAACATAGTGGAACAGACATCCTTGTTGTATGAATGGGCATCTTTTGGATATATGCCTAAGAGTGGAGTTGCTGGGAAAGGCTGGAGGCCCAGTAATGTTTGCTAAGCGGCGGTGTTCCAAGGTGCCTCTCCACTTAGCCCGATCCTCCTGATGCCTCTTTTAGATTATGTGAAAAAGAAAAGGAAGTCTTACACGCTGTGTACCGCAGTCCTCACCTTGGTTTCTTCACTTGATGACTGGTTGAAATGAATTCCTGACACCTATTGATCACGGAAACCTGTGTGGGCACATGGAAGCTTCACTAGAGCGACAAGGTCTTGAGCAGGGTCACGATTCTGGACTCCAATTCCTGAGTGAGTGGGAACCCGTTCCTCCCAGCCACACTTGTGCCCTGCTGCATTCCGGATGTCTTCTCTGGTCTGAAGATCTTTATAATTAGCAATTGCCCCCATTCAGTCACTGCTCCCAGTCAGAGTTGGTAGGACCGGAGTTCGTATGTACTGAGCTCTGGTCTAGGCTCATTCCAGAAACTGAACCCCAACACCCACTGATTCTGGAATCCTGGGGAGAAGCGTGTCACTTGTGGCCTGACTGAAATTTACAATTGGCTGGTTTTCTTTGGGTTTATTCATGACCTTCTTGAGGGCTGGATAGCCTCCTTCACACCTCCAGAGGTGGACGGCATGATCCTGCTCGCCACACCACATGCTCCATGTCCCCACCAAGGCACTAGAGTACAGCTGTCTTCTTGGATCTGTGGTATCACTTCTTGACGAATCTTGTTGTCCCTGTCCGGGCATTCTGGCTTAACGTTGTGAAACTGTAGCTTGTCCAGACTGCTTGCCTCCTTTTTTTGGCTAGGAGGTTAGAGTTGATCTTTTCTGGGATCAACCATTCTCACAGATGAGGACTGCAACCAGCTTTCTTACCCAGCTCTATGACTTGAAGATATCAGTCTCTGGAACCCGAGCAGGAAGCCGCCAGGGTCGTTTAGCTACAGCAGGTCTTGTTTCTACTATCTTGCTCTGCCTGGGTGCCATTGACAATGGTGCTGCCCAGCATTTCATTTTTGAAGGCTGAATAATATTCTACAGGGGCCATGTATCGTGTTTTCTTTATTAGTACTTTCTTTTTTTTTTTTTTTTTTGGTTGAGTTTCTCTGTATTGTTTTGGAGGCTGTCGGTCCAGCCCTGCCTTGAACTCACAGACATCTGCCTGCCTCTGCCTCCCGAGTGCTGGGATTAAAGGCGTGTGCCACCACCACCCGGCTATTAGTACTTTCTTATTTGTCTCCATGTCTTGGCTACTGTAAATGACACTTGCTTGGACATGAAAACGCTGATATCTCTGACATAATGACTTTGCTTCCTTTGGATGCTCCCTACTCTGGGTTAGATATGTGTGAGTCACACCAAAACTCATGCTGAACCTTGGTTCCAGTATGACCATATTAAAGGGTGTTGCAAACTCTCAGAGGTGAGTGGTTCGTTAGGAGAGATTAAGCCTTTTTCTCATCTATGTTCTCACTCTTGTAGGACTGGATTGGTTATCCTGAGAATCTGAGAAGTGATGCTGGTGCCTCCCTAGTCTCTGGTGCCTCCCTAGTCTCTGGATGTGGCATTCTCTTCTGCAAGCATCTGCTTGCCTTCTTTCGCCAGAAGTTAAGCAAAGATCAGAACCATACCCTGAGCTTCTAAACCTTGAGTCAGGATAACCACTCTCTTTAAAAATCACCCAGAATATAGTGACAGAAAATGGGCTAAGAGATAACATAAACCCAGAAAATGGGACAGTTAATTAATAAAGTAGTTCTGTTCTCTTCTCTCTCTGTCTGTCTCTCTTTCTCTCTCTCTGTCTGTCTGTCTCTCTCTGTCTCTCTCTGTCTCTGTCTCTCTCTGTCTGTCTGTCTCTCTCTCTGTCTCTCTCTCTGTCTGTCTCTCTCTCTCTGTGTCTCTCTCTCTGTCTCTCTGTCTCTCTCTCTCTCTGTTTCTTTTTTTCTAAACATCCATATTATTTACCAAACTGCCTGTGCCAATTCCCATTCCAACCAATGCATCCAGGGACTTGTTTTCTCTGCCTCCTCCCAGCATTTATCTCTCTCTGGTAACCACTAACAGGTGTGAGGTAATGCCTCTTCATGGTGTGGATTGGCATCTCTCTAAAGCTGATGATGCTGAGCGCATTTTCTCATGTTTCTTGTCTGCTTGAACGCCGCTTTTAAAGACTATCCTCTCCTCGGATCCTTTGCTCACACTTAAATCGGGTTGTTTGGGGGATGACGTCACTCTTGACCTGTGTAAAAGCCCTTACAATTTTTCTTCCTTCTCAGAAAGAGAAGAAAGAAACCATTCTTTCCTTACTGCAGACTCTTGGCACCCAAGTCAAAGTGAAGTTGTCTGCGTGTGTGTAAGCTTGCGTCTGAGCGCTCTGCTGTGCCTCGTCGTTCTGGCTTTGTTCAAGTCTTGTGATGTTTGCATTATTTGCGGTTAGTTACTGGAAATGTATTGTGTTCCTTCTGTTTTGTGTCTTTTGTTTTGTTTTTAATCTTCCAAGTCCTGTGTAGCCTTGCGTGTGATGCTTGTATGCCTAAAGAACATTATCTTTTCCACCCAGCTGACTGCATCCTATGCTGCCCATGGGCTTTTTAGTCTGATAAAACCCTCTTTCTCTGTTTTGACTGTCCTTGTCTGTGTGTGCTTTCCGTGTGATATCCTAAAGCTCGGGACCCGTATCGATGTCAGGGAGTTTTCAGTTGCCTTCACTTATTATAGTTTTATGATTAAGTGGTTAACCTATTTTAAGTTATTTTTTGGTGTTGTATAGTACAGGGGTCTAGCTTCAGTCTTCTCCCTGGGAATATCCAGCCTCCCTCATCCCCCCTCCACCATCGTTCATCAAAGAAACCATCTTAGCCCCACTGCGTATTCTTGGCACTCTACTCAAAACTCAGTTGACCATCCATGTATGAACTTGTTATCTGAGCTCTCTGCTGTGTCTCATTGTTTATATGTCTGGGTTTATTCCAGCACCATATTGTATGCATTCTTTTGGGATGGTTTCTGGAAATTTACTGTGTTCCATGAGTGTCGTGTTTCCTTGATTTTTTTTAAATGTTTATATAATCTTGGGTGTGATTTCTGCACACTCAAAGAAGCAATTGCCTTTCCCAGATTCTACAAACTTGGGTTTCTAAGGAACCGCAGAACCAAAAAAAACAATGAGCATTGAAAAACCAAGCTAGACATGATGGCTAATTCCTGTAATCTCACTTGGGGGGCAGAGGTACAAGGAGCAGGGATTGACAATCATCCACGGCTGCATAGCTACCTAGCTACTCATAGCTCCCGTCAGCTTGAGCTACAGGAGCCCCTGTGTCAAAAACAAAAGCAAAAGCTCTAAGTGTATGTAAGTCTGAAGTCACAGGCTAGATGGGACATGGCCCTCCAGTTACAGGGAGGACCATGGTGGCTCCAGCTCCAGGTGATGTCATGGTTCTGGCCTTGGGGCAGAGGGACCACAGGGCTCTGGGCAGCTCCACCAGTTGAGAGTGGGGTTGATGAAGACTGCGGGCAACCTCAGTGGAAAGAGCTCCAGATGTCTGAAAGTGAAAGGCTACTCAAATAGGCAGTGAAGGCCAGCAGGGGCCTCCTGCTCCCCTTTCCACTGGAGGGGCCACTGCGGATACATCTCTCTCTCTTTCTCTCTCCTGCATGGAGCTGTGATGATTGCAGGCAAGTGTCACACGCATTAAATGCTCCCTATCATTTTCTGTGTAGCCCTCCTAGCTTTTGCGCTCTGCAGCTCAGCAGCAGCCTGCCGTGTTCTGGAACTCTCCAAGAACAACTGTTCTCAGGATGAAGTTACTATTCTAGCCTTGTGGGAAGACTTGAATTATGGCCCTCAATCTGCAATCTTGTTCCAAAAACATTTTCAGAGCGAGAACATATTCAAGTTAATCTATATTAAGAGATTTTCTGTTTAATACTTCCAGTGTGTTCTGATTTGTCTACGGCTGTTTTTAAAGTGTTCACATATTCTGTTAGAATACGATTTTTATCATGAGTCACATGAGAAAATTAGTCCAGCTAATAATGTGAAAACTGTTATCCCCGCAGCATAAGTGCATCCAGATACTCCTATGAAATGATTCCTTGACCTCCCATGGGTACCAAAATACTCAAGACGCACCGGTCCCTTTACATAATGGAATAGAGGCTGCATATCACTTATGCACATCTGTATGCTCTAAGACTCTCTAGATTGCTTGTATGCCTAATTCAATATAAATACTGTGTTAAGCAAAGCACTGGTTTGTTTTTTCCCTTTTTATTTACTCTTCTCATGTATTACATCTCAGTCACAGTTTCCCCCATCCACTATTCCCAGTCCCCCAGTCTTCTTCCCCAGATCTTCTCCTCCTCGATTTCCATTCAGAAAAGCACAGGCCCCGCCTAGCGAGGATATTTTTAAGTAACAATGATAAGAAAACAATGTCTTTACACGTTCATCACAGCCACAGTTTTTGTTGTTTTTCCCAGTTGCTGTTGGTTGTACCCGTCAATCCACAAGGTGGACACAGAGGCCCTATACCACTGTGTGAAACTTATCAATCTGCAATAAAAAGAGCAGTTCCATTGAGATCATCTGGATGTGCCTTCTTACCGCTGTCGTGGATCTTACATTGTTTTTCGTGTATTTCTTTATCTACTAAACAAAAATGTTTATAGACGTCTGTTTGTTGTGATTCGGGGGCACACATATGCTAAAAATGCACTCTAGCACTAAACTGTATCCCTAGCCCTCAACATATACTTATAAGCACATCTCTTTGCTGCCACTGAAGTCCTGTAGAATGTAAGTGATATATAAGCAAGCTCGTGAGAAAGGTGTTTTCAAATATTTATTAGTTCTCCAGAGAAAACAAAAGAAGATGCCTCGAGATTGCTGGACAGTGCAAGTTGCTCCTTTGTACTTACAGGAGGCAGAAAGTTAGGAGAAATGTTATCAAAACAATATATGTGAGCCTAGAGGCCCAGGAGAGCAGAGCCTTGCACCGCACCAACATTCATTCTTGTGATATGTCGTTGTAGCTGTATTCATCCTCCCTCGCCATTATTTTAAACTTGATTCTAAGAAAGAGCACAAGCCAAAGCAGGATGCATAGCTTTTCTTTTCATTCTGACTGCATACATTATCAGAAGATCACCTCAAGTAATAAAGCAGCCTTGAACCGTATCAGTATACGAATCCTAGACAGCAACATAACAGCAGCTTCAGCATCCCTCAGACGGACTGATGCTGAGAATGGAGAAAGTATGGGAAACAGTTACTGAGGCTGGCATAAGAATCTGACTTTGTACTTACCAGACCTAGAAAACAACGAATATAGCCTTCTCTTTCCTGGGTTTCTTTCCGAGATCTGAAGGTTTCCTACTGGAACTTTCTACACTTGGATATCCGGTTTCCCCGGCATAATTTGTTGAGGAATGCATCATGATCCCGCTGGGTACCCTTGGATGCATGGGATAGGCCAAACCCACATTAATCATTAACCCAGAAAACACACTACAGGCTTGCCCACAGTCCAATCTTATGTTCAGTTTAGTTAAGTATATATGTGTAAACTTGTGCCTGTGATTCTAAAATTGAGCCAAACAGCTTGTGTCTTACCTATGTCTTAGTATGGATTTTTACTGCTCTGATAAACGTAATCAAAAGCAACTTGGGGAGAAAACAGTTTTATTTGACGTGTAGGTTACACACCATCACTGAAGGAAGCGAGGGCAAAAACTCTAGGCTGAAGCAGAAGCCATGGAGGAGAGCTGCTCTCTGGCCTGTTCTACATGCCTTTGCTTAGTCTGCTTTCTAATGCAACTCAGGACCACTTTTCCAGGGGTGGCAGCACTCTGTATGGGAGGGGCACACCCACATCAATCATTAATCAAGGAACTGCACTGCAGACTTTCCAGAAGGCCAATCTTAGGGACTCATTTTCCATGTTGAGGTGTCCTCTTCCCAGATGATACAAGTTCCCTCAGTTTGTTTCAAGTTGACCAAACTGGCCATCACTCCCTCTACATCCTTCTGATAGAATGAAGACCCCAAATCTGATATGACTCCCAGCTGAAGACAGAATGCAGTGAGCTTTCTTGATATCATAATGGACACTCCTGATCCCCACAAATTTTTGAGGTGAGAAGAAAGAATTCCTTGTCTTTCTCCACAAAGAATGAGGAGACTCAACACAGTTTCATCAGCCATTTACTCTTCACAAAATCCAGGGTTTTGTTTTGTTTTTTGTTGCTGTTGGTTAGTTGTTTGTTTGCATCTACTTTGAAGATCTGGAAACACTGAAATGGCGGAACTCTCACGATATTGAGTGTTTGCTCCTCATGGAAATATCCATGTTTAGCACCGTGCTAACTAAAAAAGCAGCATCAAAAGATTTGTTAGTCCTGGAAAGGAATTTGGATATTAGTCCAGTATAGCTGAAGTTCCTTTGAGGGTTTCAAATAAGGGGCAATGTGATCAAATCAATCTGTTTAAGTGGATTCCCTGGACAACTGTATATCCCCTGGACAGGGCAAGTTAGGGTGGAAGAAAACAGTTAGAGGGTTCCACCCTGCACTACACATGCAGATCAGAGCTTCTCCTCGGATAGAAGCCCAAGGGGAGGAAAGCAATGACAAGTGAAGAGGCCTAACTTATCATCAATGCAGCCATGACAGGCTGTAGACTAACAATACTGGGAGGAAATTTACACACTGTACCCTGCAATTGAGACAAACAAGTACTAGTTGCTCCAGAACATTAAGAATATCTTACCCAACAGGTATACAGGTTGCCAATTTCCTTGCAGCAACTCCTGTACCAATCACTGTTTGACAAGACTTCTGTTATCCCATTCATGCCCAATCAGAAGTTCAATGCCACGTGAATCCGGAATTCCTCTAACCCCCATCCTTTGCTCCTTAAAAACCCTGCCATAGCTGAGCTCTCAATGCTCTCCCTGATCCAACCACTGTGTTGGAACAGATGGAGAGCCCAGGCTCCAGCTTGCTCTTTTCTTCTGCATACAAACTCGGACTCCTGGTGGCTTCTGGGGTGCTCGTGGCCCAGGCATAACAATATTATGATGTATTACGAATGTAAACCTGATATAATTTGTCTGATGAATAGGGGTAAGAACAGGGGGGGGAAAACATCCATCACCAATTCTAAGGCTTCAGCTGTATCACTGGAGAGGCTTTCCCAGAGCCGCTTGCTGAGACGGGGAGGGATGGAAGAACATGTCTGTGGGTGGAAATCTGTTTTGGTCCTGTAGCACCTGAGATGCCTGCTTGTTACCTAAGTTGAGACATGAGCTAGACAATTGAAATGTTAAGTCTGGATCTCGGTGAGCAGCAAATGCTGGAGTAACAGGTTTGGAGACTCAACACTTACATGGTATTTAAAGCTATTAAACTGGATGAGATCATCTGGGGGAAGAACGTTGGTACAGGGGGGCTGGAGTAAGCAATTACCCCTTCAGCTTTTGGAGGTGGAAAGCCCAAGGATCCAACTAATATTAGAGAGATTCCTCCAAAGGAAAGAGGAAACAGAAAGACGGAAGTGGCAGCGCCAGCGTGGAAATCACGACTAAGAGGGTCTATGCCAGATCCCCAAAGTGGTCTGCACCCAGAGGTTACAGGCCATGCTCTCTGGGAAGGTGTCTCCAAAGAACATGCGGTTAACATGTTCTAAGACTTGGGTCTTGCTCTCAGCTGGTGTGCTGGCTAATGTTGCGTCAGTTTAACACACAGACGCGAGCTATCTGAAAGCAGGGAGCCTCAGTTGAGCAAACGCTACCATAAGATCTGGCCATAAGACATTATTTTCTTAATTAGATTAATGTGGGAGGGCCCAGGCTGTGGTGGATGGTGCCATCCCCCAGGCTGAGCAAGCCATGGGAGCAAATCAGTAAGCTGCTCCTCTACAGTCTCTGCATCAGCTCCTGCCACCAGGTTCCTTCCCTGCTTAAGCTCCCATCCTAACTTCCTTAGATCATGAACAGCGATATGGAAGTATAGACCAAAAAGGCCCTTTCTTCCATAACTTACAATGGAAATCCCGGCAGCTTCTGTATCAGTCAAATACAACAGAAGCATCTGCCCAGAGACTTACCCACTGGCTGTTTCATCAAAAAGGCCTGCTTATTATCCATTCTTTCAACAAAATCAATCTGTCACATGTCTCTCAGACAACAAACCAGGCATGCTAGTATAATGACTGAGATACTCTCTTGGGAGAGAAAAACAAGCAGACAGTGTAATAAATGATAAAAAACAATACACACAAATTTATACTTGCAAATGCTCTGCCTCCTCATGCACTTATCCAAAATGCTCTAAATATGCCAATATTTTGATTATTACGAAAACCCAATGAGCTTCAAAAAATGGTGCTAAGATGGCTTCAAAAACTCAAAACAGATCATGACTCTAAGTATGAGAACTGTAGCTATAAAGTTCTTAAAAGAAACCAAAAAAAAAAAAAAAGAAACCATAAGACTATATCTTCTGGGCTGGAGGGATAGTTCAGCCATTAAAGACTAGGCTCACAACCAAAAATATAAGAATATGTCTTCATGATCTGAATAGAACAAAGCATTCTTGGGTCTAACACTGGATTATAAATGCCTGAAGAGAAAAATAAAATGAACTTAATCAAAACTACAAGTGTTTTGCCATCATAACCTGAAAAACAACTACCTAGTGAGAGAAATTTTGCAAAAGGAATTTCTATCCAAAAATGTAAAGAGCTTTTGAAAATTCAGCAATAGAAAAAAAAAGTAATCATATTAGGGGTGGGAGGAAGAGGAGGAGAAGAGCAGATGGAGTGGAAAATCATCAAGGACGGGAGGTTGAATGTGACCAGAATCTATCATATATTTGTCAAAGGATACCCTCATTAAAAGATTTGAATAGAAATTTTACCACAGACGACACAGAAAATGGCCAATGAACACAGGCGTCAACAGTGGAGTCTTTCATTCTTACAAATGAGGCATTCATTGTTAATCGTAGTTCATGTGTGATCCTGTTTCTCGAGTCTACACTTAGCAGTTAAGCCTGCAGTATCCCAGACTCTTCAGACCATCACAGGACCACATTTGTAGGAACAGAAAGCATGGCTTTTTCAGAAACATCACTGTCGGGCTGACTTTTTCAGCAGACACCCAAATCTCCCAGCTCTGAATTCTCAGCATCTCACTTTGCTCTCTGCCAACCCCGCTCCCAACTCCATATGGATTCGAGGATGCCCCTTGTAGCCATACCATCCTAAACATACCAGATCTCAACAAGAATGCCGTCATGGTGCCCCATCACCATTCAGGGGTAGCTGTAACATAGACTGCTCAGTAGGAGTTTTTTAAGCCAGGCCAAAAGGTCAGTAATGCACATTTGACCCCAGTAATTAATGCACTGAAAGGCAGAGGCGAGAGGCGTTTTGTTTGTTTTCTGGTAGATGAAAAGTAGAAAGTCATACTCAGTCTATCCTGGAGTAAGTCATACATCCAACAGTGAGCTGTCTGTAAGGTCCATGTGGCAAGGAGCTGGTGGTTTCTAAGCACTGAGTACAATTCCCTGGCAAGTAGCAGAAATGAAAGCTTCATCTCACTTGGTTGTGGGAAGTCATTAAAGCAGGAATTTATATTGTAACAAAGGTTGCTAAGAATAAGGGATTGATAAGTTCTTAGCCCTAAATATGACATCTATTCCACCAGCTCCAATGCCCAAAGGACATCATGAAGGAGGGTAAGGAAAGACCATAGAACCAGAGGATGGGGAGGAGTACTATCAAATGATAACCTCAAAATATGGTATAGCCATTCTGATCATGAACACACACTAACTATGACCATATGCACAAGATATGAAAACAGGGCAGGGCAGTAGTAGGGAGGGAAGAGGGAGTCAACAGGAATGGGAGGGTCATAAAAGGAGGTAGTGAGGGATTATGATCACAATACATTATGTACAAGTAAGAAACTGTCACAAATGTTAAACCAACTTAAAAATAAGGTCTTCAGTCTTATATATGAGGAAATCAATTCTTAGTCATCAGTGAGCCAGGAAGAGAACTTCAAGACTCAGATTAGAATCAAAATCAAGCCCGGGAAGAGGAGTAGTGTTTCTGGTCAGGCAGAACACAAAGTACTGACCTACAGAAACATGAGCTAATAAGTGGGTTCTGTTCAAAGCATGGAGCTTGCCATCTATTTTGTCTCACTAGAGAATGAATTTGATCTCTTTAGCAAGTTCTATGAAGCCTACAGTGCTCTAAGAATGAACAGAAAGAGCATATTACTTGTCTCTGTGTCATCCTCCAATTCAAGTAAGAATTTAAGGATTTTGCAAATACACTTATCTGAATGCTTGGATAGGATATTGGCACAAGCGTGTCTTGACTGGAAAATATCCTCATTTGGATTTTAATAACACTTATGAAATGTGTAAAATGCTAAGTAGTTAATCTCCATTATTACAGTTTATTCCCACAACAAATAGTGGGCTAGGAATCAACACAATCATAGTTTTAAAAACAATATACATAGTTTCTTCAAACTCACTAAAAGAAGATCTTCTAATTAGACGTGGATATTTCTCTGTTATGAATCTTACACTTGCCTGCTATGTCAAACCCATCAAATCTACTCCACTGTATGTGTGTGATAGACAAACCAGAGAGGTATCAGTGAAATGATACAAAACTATGCAAAATAAAGCAGTCATAATAAACATCTCCAAAGTGACAGACAGCCAACTAAAACAATGTCTGGGCCTGTCTAGCATAATAAAACATGTGTCTGTAGTAATTTCAGATAATAAATGGTGCCAACCTACCTGAGCACATGCTGCTTGGGACGTGATGCTATAGGGCAGAAAAGCCCGAGGTGAGGACACTGGGTAGCTTCAGCCCATGGTCACCCTGTGAATGTTTACAGCAACCCTTACATCGTAGATTAGAACACTGAGCAGAAATGTAAAGGTCTTGCCTGAAATCTGTACCTACTCAGACTTTTAGGTCCAGTAAAGGGTGAGCAGCACCGCGATGGAGCAGTCCAGACACATCACTGTATCTATTTCATCCTAACTCCGTTTACATTTTTGACAATGTAAACATAGAATTCTGTTGGTGACTGAGTTAATCAGATATTTTTTTAATCCACAGGACTATACGAGTGCTTTTCTTATGTTATAGCTGTACTTCCCTGTGTTTGGTTTTCCTGAACTTTGCCATCTGTCAAAACAGATGATTTCTCTTGTGGAATGGAAAGAATTGTTGGCTTGTTAGTCATTGCTTGATGTTTTTTATGCATCTCGCTAATTTTTGTATTTCCAACTCTCTTGTCATAGTCACAGAAAGGGCCTCTTGTGGCTGTTAGTGCAGAAAAAAAGTCACAGCATATAGAAAGATAATATAAATGTATTTTCCTAATTTTGTTTATATGTCTGACATGTTAGAACTATATGTTTTGTAGAACATATCAGAATTCCGAGTGAGAAGAAGTGTCTAGAAAGGGTAGTGGATGCTAACTGCAATTTATCTCTGGTGACCTATAGAGATTTTAATTTTCTTTGCAACACTCAATATTTCAAGTTTTCTGCAGTGATCATAAAATATTTCAAGTTGCTAAAACAATTTGTGATGTTGCTATGATCTTCATTTGTCACCCAAAATTCATGTTAAACTTCATTACCAATATTATAGCATTGAGAAGAAAGAACTCAGAAGAACTCACTAAGCCATGGGGACTGAATGAGTGCCGTTATAAAAGACTTTGAAGGGAATACACTGCCTTCTGCCCTTTCATCATTTTTTTTTTGCTCTTACACCTTCTGTGTTACAGAGATGACATGAAATATAAGAGTTGCCAATGAAATAAGCTCTCCCCAGATGAGGAACTCAGTACTTTAATTTCACATTTCCCAAACTCTAGAGTGGCAGTAAAATAAATTTCTGTTGTTTATAAATTACTCAGTGTTATAAATTTTCTTATAGTAGGCATGGAATAAGTCTTATGTATTTCCCAAACACTAAATGCCTCTATCTCCTTATTAACCTTAACGTGTAAGACCCTATGACAGGAAGAATGGCTTAGCCCGGCATAGGGGAAGAGGATTGAGGAATGGGAAGAGCATGGGCTGACCCGATAGCAGGATCAAAGGTTTCATCGCTTTGAAAGAGCTGCATATTAATCTTTTGAAGGCTTAATTACTTTTGCTTCTGCCAATCCTCTGTTTTGACTAATTGGCCCGACTAAACTTCTCAGCACATCCGCCCTTCCCTACAGATGTGTGTGGCTATTACTGCCAGTCACCAGCACCTGACTTATCAGCCACCAGGGTCTGAGGACTGTCACAGCCACTCCCCTCCGTGGGTATGGACTTTAGGCACTGTGAAGGCAATGCCTTTCTGGAAGTCATCTCATGAGGAGAAGGGAGTATTACCGCTTGAACCCGAGTCTTGACTGCAAGCCAGCTGTCACTCATTCACTCGGATCCGTCACTTGCCGCACCCAGTTTACTCATGCTCACCTCTGGGTTCATCTCTGAGCAACTACCCTCCCCCTTTGCAAACCTCTGCTTGCTTATAAGGGGTATTGGAAAGCCTCACGGAGGAGCCTGATGGAGAACACTCAAGTGGCTGACTCTCCTTTGTGTTTAAGAATGAGAGATTAGGAGGACATCTGGGCTGTGACCAATGACCCTAACTCTCCCAATATAAATTCTCTTGTCTGGTCCCACAGGATTCCCTGAGTTCATAGAAGCCATTCACAGATTTCAAGTTTAAAACGAAAGTGAGGGAACTTCTTGGAGGTCTGGCAACTTTACTTCTCAGGGTGGGGTCATGACAGGCTGTTTTGCTGCCGGGGTAATCAGGGAAACACAGACAGGGAGTAAGGGGACCCCGTGAAGGATGACAGCATCAAAAACCAAAGACAAAAGCAATTGGGACTAACAATGTGATTTCAAAAACAGTGGCCCAGGGCTGACCCCGGCTGGAGAGAAGATGCCAGGAGCAGGGTTTTCGTTGGGAAACCAGTGGACTTTCCAGATTGCACGGTTCACAAAAAAAATTAAATAAGTAAAACTTTAAACAGAAACTGGAATTCATCTTTTAAAATAAGCAAGCAATGTGAACCGGGGAGTAAGGAAAACATCTCAAGGTTTCGCTCAGTTGTACCCAAGAATAAAAGCTATTGATATAAGGACGGGGCTCCCGAATGCAGTGACCTTAGGGCCCTTTTGATACGAGGGAGCCAAAGCTACCCATAGATGCTCTCCAGAGGAAACCAGGGCTCAGGAGCATGCGCAAGACACATACTGCCTTGGGAACTTTCCGGAGTCTTGAAGCGGCGCTTGCACAAATCGGCATCCGCGCTGCTCCCCACACGTGAAGGACTTTGTATTCTTTATACCTTTTCACTGCCTTGGTTGTAAGTACTTCAATTAAACCGTGACTCTTGGTCCTGCCTTACAAGATATTTGTTAACATTCAGCTCCTCATTCTCAAGCGGGTTTGCACAAAGAGTGCTTGCCGAATACAGTGTTAAAATCTGACGAATTTGAACACGTGCAGCTCTGGGTCTTAACAATAAATGCATCATTCTCCAATGGCCAAAACGCGGTTTCCTTCAACTCCCACGAAAGAATACGGGTCTTGAGACTGGGGGGGGGGGGGTGTTAGCTGCTTTTCCTTTGTGAGATAGTCTTCATGTGTGAGCACATCTTTCGGAGCAGATGCTTTCAGTGTTTAGAAATCTAAGGAAACTGGGCTGGTAAACCCTCCGATAAATGTTATGACAGCAGAAGCAGAGACACTCTTGGCTTGCGGGACGACATCCACGCTTCCGTCGTCTCCTTGGTTTCCCTCATGCAATGCTGGGTTATCTGAGCATGTGACTCCAATGCAAAGATTTTTTTTTTCCTTCGGGGATGGAGACGGGGGAGCAGGAGTTAGAGGCCACCCCGGGCTACACAGCGCAAGGCCCTGTCTCACAAAGAAAAACATAAAGAGCCAATGAGATGGTTCAGCAGGTAATGGCGGTGGCTGCCAAGCTTGGTGACCTGAGTTTAATCCCCTGGGACCCATAAGGTGGGAGGAGAAAACTGACTTTTTTTTCCGTTTTTCGAGACAGGGTTTCTCTGTATTGTTTTGGAGCCTGTCCTGGAACTCACTCTGTAGACCAGGCTGGCCTCGAACTCACAGAGATCCACCTGCCTCTGCCTCCCGAGTGCTGGGATTTAAGGCATGCGCCACCATCGCCCGGCTGAAAACTGGCTCTTAAAAGTTGTCCTGTCCATGTGCATACAAAATAAGTGAGTAGTGAAATTTAAATAAATAAAGTGGAAGGTGGTTTTAAAAACATGAGAAGAGAAAAAAATGGCTATGTTGTAGTGATTGCCTGTAATACCAGCACTCAGGAAGCAGACACAGGCAGATCCCAAGTTTGAGGCCAGGATGGGCCGCATAGCGGGACTTTCCAACAAAAGGCCAAATATACGTAACTACAGTCTTTTCGGCTGAGGCCCTGAAATCTGGCCTCAGTTTTGAAGGCCAGGGATGACTTTTAGAGAACAGATACAATAATGACAATAATCGACAAACAAAACTCGGTGATCATAAAGGGATGTTAACCCTTCAACTGCATACAAGACACTGGGTCTAACCCGAGGAAGTCAGCGCTTCCCCCAGCTTCTTCCAGATTCCTTAAGCATACCACAGAGTGGTTAGGAATCCAGAGTCCATCTAACTCTAAATCTTGAGACTGCCTACTTTTCTTCCCCTGTTGAAACTTCCCATTAGGGATAGACCGTAAAGTCACGCATTGCTTAACAGCAGAGGTATTCTCTGGGAAATGAATCACTCGGCAGTTTCACCCAGCATGCACCTCCCGGGTACACTGGCCCAAATCTGCAGTGTGGCACAGGTGGCCCCTCCCCAGAGCCTCCTGATGCAACCAGGACATGCAGCAAATGAAGATGTGTGAGGCTGTTGCGGGCAGAATGCACACGTTGCCTTCCTGTTAGGTTTCGGTCTCTGCACAGTAGTGCAGTCTAAAGCAAACAGCAAAGCATAAAGCATGGGAAACACATAAAACAGAAGCATAGTCGCTGACTCTCACTATCGTGTATTTATATAATTATACCGTGCTATATGACTGGCAGCACACCAGATGTGTTTTATGCCACCACCTCACAAACACATGTGTAGTTCTTTGAGTTACAATGTCTCTCCATGAACTTTCTAGCTTCATTTGACTGTGAGACCACCACCATATTTATAATCCCTTGCTGATGAGACTAACATGATGCTTCACATAGTGTGGTATGTCTGCAGCAGGACTGGACAGAGCCTGCCTTTAGTGGTGACCCAAGTCACAAGACCCCAAGAGATTGTCAGCAGAGCAGAGAGTCATTAACCTCAAGTTTTCGTTGCAAGTCCTTTATCCCTAGAGGCAGAAAGCAAGCTCTCCTGCAATTGAGCGTACAAATACCACTGTAGGTAGAGTACTTGCCGTGCAAGGGTGAGGACCAGAGTTCAAATCCCTGCACTCGCATAAATGCCACTCGGGTGCAGACCTTCCTGCAATCCTACCTCTGGAGAAGTGGAGACAGGGGACCTCCAGAGAGCAAGCTGGACATTTAAACTACATGAATCAGTGATCTCTGCGTTCAGATGAGAGGCTCTGCCTCAATATAAGGTAGACAGTGATCCAGAAAGACACTAATCGTCAGTCTCCAGTCTCCACTTGCACATGTAAATATGTGCCACACATGACAACACACACACACACACACTTTTGTTCTGATAGAAAAGGTACAATGATCTATTGGCACAGAAGTAATTTTGAATTTTTCAAATCATCGCCATATGCAAAATAGTGGTTAGTAATTCCAAGTAAATATTCACTTCTATACTCGTTTAATTCACAGGATGAGAAATAAAAATTAACATACTCAGAAATAGCTGGCCGTCCACCACAGTCCTTGCATCCTCAGCCTTGCTCCCATCATTTTCAAACACAAAAGGTTTTATTTCAAGTTGAGAGGGTGTCAGTCAGCTCAGCTTACTGAAGTTCAAAACACAGCCGGGCCACTCACTGCTAAAAGCCACCGTCAAATCTTTTATCTGCCACTAAGGCTAGTCATGCAGACCATTAACGCTTGGCTTCATTGCCAGTCCTGTGACAGAGCCAAGCCCTGGAGAAGCAGCAGAAGACACAGCCTGCTCGCCCTCTGCCTCACTCTTCTTACCTGACTTCAAAGGCTCCTCTCTCTTCACAGCTCTTCTCCCACTTAGGGGATGTTCCTATGGCTTTTCGACACCTGCAGACTGTCCATTTTCACCTGAGTGAGTCATGCAAGAGGAGCCAGTGAGGCAAAAAGAAAAATACCGTGATGGCATTAGGAAATGTCAAACCAGATGAATTATCGTAAGAAATGGATGGAAATCCTCCAAGACGCGGTATCTGAACAAGCAAAATTTGCAGCAACATTTTGTAAGTAGATCATACCAGGCAATGGCTGTTCCTGTATCGTCTCTATTTAGAACTCTCTCAGTACCAGACACTACTAGAACTTGACCTACGGTCTCTTCAGTTCTTTATGGTCTTACATTCCTCTAACTAGTTCACGCATACAGGAAGGGAGAAGGGCTTTCCATACAGCGTGGAAAGTTTTTTGAACGCCTGCACCCTGTTTCCAGGTGCCCGTGTGCTCTCAGTAGACGGATGTATGTCTAGGTCACCATATCTACAAGTTTGGTGCATTCTTGTTATATTAATTCAGCTGGGATTTTTTTAAGAAAGGGTTTCAAATATCTCACCCTCACCTCAAACTTACTGTTTATAAAGCCCAGGGTGGTCTTGAACTTCTGGACCTCCTGCCTCCACACACACCTCCTGAGTGTGAGAGTTACAGACACGCAGTACCACACCATTTATGCAATGCTAAGGACTGAGCACAGCACTTCTCTCTCTCTCTCTCTCTCTCTCACACACACACACACACACACACACACACACAGAGTACTTTATCAGTTGAGCTATTTCCCAAGTCCAGGTGAATTCTTGTTAAAAAGGGAGAGTAGCTGAGCAGTGGTGGCATACGCCTTTAATCCCAGCACTTGGCAGGCGGAGGCAGGCGGACCTCTGTGAGTTCTAGGACAGCCTGGTCTGTAGAGTGAGTTCCAGGACAGCCAGGGTTGTTACACAGAGAAACCCTGTCTCAAAAAAACAAAGAGGTGAAAGAAATATAATGATAATCATTCCTGTCTAGCAATGACTGTAGACATTGTAAAGGTTAGGCGTTGTATCAAGGAACCATCAGAAATCACTCGCATCTCTGAAGATATGAGGTAATGTCAGCTGATGAGCCAGCTTCTAATGGTAATTCTCACTGATACAGAGAAATTTTTGTATGAATAAATATCATTGATTATAATAGTTATACATGCATTCAAATAATATGCATTGAGTGCCCACCATGTACCAGTATTGGAACCAAACAGTCATGAATCCCTATCTTCTTGGAGCATGTATTATAGTGAAGAAACTAGACCATAGGCAATACAAATAAGTACATTATATACTGATAATTGTAGGGGGGAAAAAAAGGTCTGCAGTTTAGACAGAGCAACAGTGAAGACGCCTGGAAGAAGTGACAGAGTGAGTCAGGACGCTATCTAGAGAGCATTCCAATCGCCAAGGAAGAGCAAGAACCTGAGAAACGTACCTGAAGCACTCAAGGAAGGCAAGGGAAGTGTGAGAAGGATTTGGGTTCAGCATGATCAAGATGTTGCACATATGCATGAGACTGCCGAAGAGCAAATAAAACTCTTCTTTCACAGAGCTGAGAAGAGGACTGGATATAGGGATGACCTCAGATTTGAAGCACTTCCTTTCACCCTCAGATTTGAGCTTTTCTCTTGCGGGTTGAAAGCAGAGTTACGAAAGAGCTGCATCATGATGCGATTTGTTTTTGTAAATGAATCCTACTGACTGTTGCGTTGAAGAGAGACTAAAGGCAAAAAGGGGACAGCAGAGGCTGCAGAACCAGTTTTGAGGCGATCGTAATGATACAGTCGTGTGAAAACGGAGGCTCGCACTAGACTTTGGCCGCGGAGGTGGTGATAAACAGCAGAGCTGCGGATTCTCCTCGAAGGTGGACAACTGTAACTCTGTCCCTAGTGTTTTCAAACCTTCGTGCCATGATCTGACTTTCAATAGATGAAAGGGAGCAGCTTTGCTTCCCATGAAACCATGGCTCAGAAGCACATCATCTACAAATGCTTTAGCTCAGTGTTAAATGATGGGGCACCCCGGTTGCTACGTCTCAGAAATAGACTGCAGAAGACTTTGACCAAAGCCACTCACTGGAAGATGAAGATGTCACATACGGACACAAAGCCAACTAATGCTAAACAGCGGAATAATTACGTTAGGATGCGGTTCACAGGAGATCAAGAGCTCGCTTTTAATAGAGATTTGAAATAGTCAGTCTTGTACACATGTAAAGAAGGTATATGCATGTGTCGATCAGGGAGACATTCCTCATGAAAGCTAGACTACTCCGCTCCATTTTTTCAGATGCAAAGCCTGAGGTGGAAACACTTGAACAGCTGATGTTTGGAAGAATTGCTTTCCGTTGAAACCCGCAGGAAAGTACGAGGCGTGGGAGAGGGCCCTGGGAGAAGCTAACCAATATGCAAGGTGATTACACAGTCAATAACTGTTCTCTTGGGTCCTGTTTGCTCCAGACTGAACCACAAATCCTGCCTTACCCAAAAAAATATGGAAACCGTACTGTTATCACCCCACATCAGACAGTCGTTACCACAGATCCTCACAAGGAGGTTTATGGGAAAATCTCCTAGAAGACTCCTTCATGTAAAGCAGCTTCCACAAATCAAAGGCAAAGTCCAAGATTGAGATGATGGTAGTGATGAGCACATCAACTGTGTAGAGAGCTGAAAGGAAGAGGATGCTTGAAGGGTAGCCTACCCTTCAAACCACTCAGTTTTGACTGACACTCACAATGGGTTCATTCCATCTCTTCATAGCTTCCCTATGACTTTGGTTGGCTGAAATTTCTGGAGAAACTTGCAAAAAGTTGTAATGAAGCCAACTATGAGCATCCTCTACTCTGAAGTTGGATGCAAGTCCAAAGTAAGTATAAAGCATTCTCAGATCTTCATCTCTGAGAGTTCCAAGTCTTTACTTCTAGTCTCCTATAAGCAGTGTCAATTGGACTTGCCCATGTGCAATAGACACCGCTTCAGAAGTCCCAGGAGACAACTCAATGGTCCCAAAAATGTGGCACTTATTCCTCACAGCTCCTTTTTCAAATGATAACCATGGTCAACTATTCGTATCAAACGGAAACTTTCTTCTGGCCGCCTGGTCTTCTGGGACCAGGAACACAAAATAACTAGGTGGGAGTCGTAGAAATTTTTAGGACTCTTCCTGTGTCGCTGCTTGGTAGTGTCCTTGAACCTGGGAAGCAAGACCTCCACGCCCACAAACTCTAAACCTATGCGGGTGGGAAGCGTGGATTCTCGGAGTGGATCTCTTGGGAACACGGCCAGCAAAGTCATTCTCAGAGACTGCCTGAACCTGAGCGTTTTATTTGCTGAGACGGCGTGCAAATCAGCGGCCATTGCTTTGAGGTACGTCGCTCATTTTAAGGGAAGCAGCCTGCACACCCCTCCCCCCAGGGTCACCTCAGTAGCACATCTGCTGCATATACAAGCCGTTCTTGTGCTCTTGGGGAAGACAGCTCCCAAATGGCAAGGCTGTGACTGAAGAATGTGGCAAACAGAAAACAATGAGTGCAGGACTTGAAAAGTCCAACGCAAGATCTAGGAAAAGGGCCAGAAAGCTTCTACAACTGTCGTGTTAAGTAATAATAGTAATTATTATTATTATTTTAATTTATTATTATCTCTTTTCACATGTGATCGCAAGTCTGAAATTTGTGAGAAACAAAACATGAGTCCACACAGTGAGTGACACCAGTCTGGGGACCCAGAGAACTGAGATGGAGCCACGTGGGTATATTCCAATAAAGGGTGTGTATAGACCTCTAAGTTCCACCAGGTCTTCCTAGGCACCAGAGGCAGCTCTTCCTGCCACTGCTGGAAGACAGACCCCTCTTTCTCTATGGATCCGGCAAGGGACTCCTTGCAAAGCTCTGGCAGGCCTGCTCACAGCCAGGCCCCACCCCCTTCCATTGCTGATTCTAGTCACAGCAGGTCCGAGAGGGCGAGGTACAAACCGCAACCCATGAAGAGGCGTGCACCACACCAAACCCTCAAGAAGGATTGCTGAATCAAAGGGTGCAACTTTATGTTGCCAAATTACCCTTTGTATGTACTGTACCAGTTTACAGTCTCAGCTACAGTGTGCGGAGAGCAATGTTTCCTTAACAACTCAGCAGCAGAATACTCGGTGAATGTTTAGAAAGTTTGACAAATGGGTACTTTGTAAGTGATAGGACTGTAGTATTTTTTAAATGTATTATTTCCCCAATTATAAATATATACTTCTTTTGTTTCTTTCCCTTTCTGTGAATTTCATATTCTTATCCTTATCTTTTTTCTTGTATTCGTTCATTTTCATTTTATTTATAGGAGCTGTTTATACATTGAAGATTAAAGCTCTTTATGATACAGATGGAAGAGATTCTCTCAACTTGATGTTTTGTAATTCTTAGACATTTTTGTCATATAAACATTTTAACTGAAATGAACCAGTCATTTCTTTTGTGAACTTTAGAGACTTCCCACACTCCAAGGTTTTCAAGGATGTTTAATCTTGCCCATTTTCATGTGGCAATCATGTATAATTTCTGACATTAAAATGTCTGGTATGCTTGGAGTTTATCCTGTTAATGGTGTGAGATGTGACATCTTTTTATTTCTGTTTTTTTGTTTGTTTGTTTGTTTCTCCAGACAGCTATCTTGTTTTCTAAATATCAGAGCCTGAATTTTCCTCTGATTTGAAATTACAGTTTCAGCTACACTGAATTTACACCAAATTGTTATATCTATAAAAGATGTGCTCTCCTGGACTGTCTAGTCTACGGGTTTATATTTATATTTATGCATGTTTTTTAAATTGTGAGGCTATACTAAAGTTAGGAGACAGACTGTCTAGTTCCACAGTCTTTCTCTAGGCATCATAATAATCTTTGACTTCGTCCATATTTCTTATATAAATCTAATTTGATATTTCTGTAATCTTACGTTAAATAAACAAGTTCCTGAGGAAAACTGACATGCTTTCAGAGTCAAATATTCTTTTTTATTTTTATTTTTTTCTTTATTTTTGGGGATTGAGTACATTTGTACAGTGAAATATAATCATATCTACCCTGACTTTGTACCTATACCTACCTCTATATTTTCCCCAAATATATCCCCTCCCAGCTTCAGGTCCTTTATAGATAGAGCTATGCCAAACTAGTGCTGTCCATATTGCATAGGTGTGAGACCATTCTGTGGAGCATAGAAAACCTACTCATGGTCTTATCCTCAGTAAAGAACGAACTGTTCTACCTCCCTCAGTAAGTATCCACTGGCAATAGCTCTTTAGAATGAGATGGTACCAGGGATCATCTGCTCCAACTCTGTCAGGGTTTTGACTGGTCAGGCCACACTTTTAAGGAACTGTGTAGATCTGATCGCTGAGTCAAAAATCCTTATAAGCGCCCAGAACATAGGGTTCCATTAGTTCACGTTTTATGGGGTATTTTAAGTTTTCTTTCATACAGATCTTATACAGTTTTACTTTTAGGTATTTGTTGTTACTGCAAAAGCAATCCTTTTTTTCTTTTCACTGTGTATTCTATCTGATGACTATTTGTGTGTCAGAACTTATATTTCTGTGTTTACTTTGTACCTCAACACCTTATTTAAAAAATTTGTTGTTCTATGGTAGTTTTTAACTTATTGTTACATTTTTATTTATTTGTGGAGGAGACGTGTAAGTATCAGGGTCAACATGTGAAAGTCAGAAGACAGATTACAGGAATCAGCTCTCTTCTCTCACTATGTGGGTCCGGAGATTGAACTACGTGGGTCCTGAGATTGAACTATGTGGGTCCGGAGGTTGAACTATGTGGGTCCGGAGGTTGAACTATGTGGGTCCGGAGGTTGAACTATGTGGGTCCGGAGTTTGAACTATGTGGGTCCGGAGATTGAACTAGGGGTATCAGGTTTGGCAGTGGGGTCCTCTACCCCTCCACCTGCTACCCTGTGTTCTACAGTAATGTTAATGTTGAGAAGGCTTAGCAGTTTCACTTTCCTACATACACATGGTAAGTTGCAGCCATCCTTATCTCCACTTCCAGGAAATGGGATGATCCTCTGAGGTCTTGGACAACAGGCACGAATATGGTAGCTATACATACACGCAGGCAAAACGTTCACATACATTAAATAAATAAATACTTTAATTTTTTTCCCCTCAAGTGGACCTTGCTCCTCGCTTGGGCAGCACAACAGAGCCAGTCTTGTTGGCAGAGGTAAGGGGTGAGCCAGCCCCAAAGTTGTGAGCCTGGGAGAGCTGCCACCATGCTCACCTGCCTTGGGGAAGGGGTGGCATGGGCAGTTACAGACGCCCTCCCTGAGGTCATAAGAGCAGAGGAGCTATCCCTGCCCCGACCCCCGCCAGCTGCAACACTCAGGAGACCAGGCCCTGTACCTCACCCAGGAAGCACAACAGAGCCAAACCTGCCGGCACAGGTGTGGGTGAGCCAGCCGCTCGCCGAGAGCTGTCCCCATTACTCATCTCATGCGGCAGCTAAGGACCGGGAAGAGATGCGCGCCCCCTCCCCCCACCTGTACCACCCATCAACACCTGAGGCCAGGTGAAAGAGCTGGCCCAGAGGTCGTAAGAGCAGGGGAGCTGTCCTCCGCCGCTCATCTGCTGCAGGGCTCTCGGGAGGGTGGCCCCTACACCTTACACGGATACCACCATGGTAGAGCTGGCCCTGAAGGTGTGGGTGGGGGAGAACCAGTCAGGGCAAGGCTGGAGAACTCACCCCGGTGGTGAAGACCAGAGAGCTGGCCGGAGGACCAACCCTGCAGCGGCCCAGGCCCAGAGCCGGAGTTATGCGTTGGCCCACCTCAACCTCTGCCTCATCTGTGATCTGCTGGAGCACTGGGCTGGGAGTGGGCAGTGGGCTTGGTCCTGTGAATCAGGGCTGCGGGTGACACAGGACAGCAATGGGTCGTCCAGGAAGAGCCCCAGTGTGGAAAGTGCAGCAGAGACCAGGGATCTTGAGCCAAAGCAATGATTCTTTGCAATGAATTCCTGCACATAAAAATGTATGGATAAAGGAGTTTACATTGTGACTCACTGTGTCATACTGTAGCTTCCATGATGAGATCACACACACACACACACACATACTTTCTTTTTCCTTTTTTCTCTTAAATTTTATTTTGCTTTATCTTTGTTGTGGGGGAATGCGTGGAATTAGGAGGCATGATGTAAAGACACGAAGAATAAATTTTAAAAAAAAGCACTGGGATAGACACTCACTCAGTCTGTCTGTTTTTGCTGCTGGAATAGACAGTGCATAAAGCACTATTGACTTTGAGATCCTGGGGTGCTGGATTACAGGACAATGATGACTAGTGGAAAAGAATGAGAGAAGATTAATTTTGGTATACAAATAATTTTTAGTACCCTTCCCTTTCCCTCCCTAGCTCCAGTAAATAAATCTAACTTGTTATACATTTATAACATAAAAAAATATTTCCTTCACCTTTCTGTTACCTATAATGTAATTGTTTTCTCTAACTCAGGTATTGTAACTAAAGTGAAAACAGTGGTAGTCACGGTTATTGAAAATTTTTTAACTTTGTAAAATTACCTCTAGATTCAGTAAAAATGCTCCAAGTTTTCAGATAACATAAAACGTCACATTACTAAGTGTATTGTGTTTGTCAAAAATCAGTATTATAACTTTTTCAGTGGTCTTCCAGAGTATTTAGAGATGATCACACAAGTTTTCTTAGGATTTATTAATTTAGTAAGCTGTGGTGATGACTGTCCTGAAATTATTTTCATTATTAGTCTTTGGCTTAAGAAAGCAGAGTTTCTCTATTTAAGGAAATTGAAGGCTACATGCAGACCTTATAACAACATCAAAGAGATAAGGAATGTATAGAAACTTTCCTTAAATTACTCATTTCTTTGATAATTTATTCATGTCCTGGTTTGTTGTCTTCAAACAGCGTCTCACTATAGCCCAGGCTGACCTGGAGCTTTCTCTGTAGCCTAGGCTGACCTGGAGCTTTCTCTGTAGCCCAGGCTGACCTGGAGCTTTCTCTGTAGCCCAGGCTGACCTGGAGCTTTCTCTGTAGCCCAGGCTGACCTGGAGCTTTCTCTGTAGCCCAGGCTGGCCTGGAGCTTTCTCTGTAGCCCAGGCTGACCTGGAGCTTTCTCTGTAGCCCAGGCTGACCTGGAGCTTTCTCTGTAGCCCAGGCTGACCTGGAGCTTTCTCTGTAGCCCAGGCTGGCCTTGAGCAATAGTAATCCTGCTGCCTCGGCTCCCTGAGTACCAGGATTGACAAAGTCATATTAGGCTCCTTAAAATTTAGAGCTAGTATACAGGATAAAACATATGCAGCAAATTAAATCATTTGTAAGAAATAAACAGAACTGTAAAATGTAGGCAACATTTATATTAGATACCACCTACTTGGAAATTATAATGAGACGACCTCATTTTTTTTTTTTTTTTTTTGTCTTCCAGGTAGGAGGAGTGTTAACGTGCTGGTATACCGCTAGTCCTTTCCCCCATGGCTCATAGCGCTTTACCTATTTATTGTACATGGTTTTTCACTTATGTACTGACTGGTGGTGGTGGTGGTCATTCTTACAGCACCCTGGTTTATCTTTTTTGTTTTGTTTTCCCAGTGCTGAAAAATTGAACTCAAGGCCTTGTGGTTGGCAAGCAGGCGCTCTAGCTCCGAGCCACATCCCTAACTCAGATTGTTTTAAGTAAGATAGCACTGGATAATTCCATCATGCTCCTTACTAGTCATAATGTCAACAAACCTAGATTGCAGTTTCCATATTGCTACGCTGTTTAAAAGTCAAGCTTATAAGGGCTGGACAGATGGCTCCATGGCTTAGAGCACCCGTTGCTCTTGAAGGATGCCTGAGTTCGATTCCCAACACACACGATAGCTCACAGCCATCTATAACTCCAGTTCCAGGAGATCTGATGCCTTTTTTTTTTTTTGGCCTTGACATATATTCAGGCAAAACATTGATATAAGTAAGTAAACCGTCAAGCATACAAGAGATCTAAGTTAATACTCTAGCCTCATGCCTTATACAAGCCAAATACCCAATAAATGAGCAATTGGTGTATGAACAAAGGTTAATGATAATAACAATTTATCATTAGGTATTCTTAAATGCAGCAAACTTTGCTTCTTGTGTCTTTTCCTGTATGCTCAAGTCCCAGCTGAACTTGTCCCTGTGGGTAGGTCATTCAGACTCTAAGCTTCTCTTACTTAATGATGTGGGAACCAAAAGGAACTAAGGAAAGCTTATACAGGGCACTCTGGAGAGGGAGATGGGTCAGTATCAAAGGCAAGAACTGGCTTCTCGTGTGGATGTGATATGAAGTACCTAAAGCCAATGATGCACAGTTGCTTAGCAACGTGCTAATGTATAAAAAAAGGAGGGTGAAAAGACAAAATGGTATGCACTCTATCACCTCTACATTTATTATTCCTCCATGGTATATACCTCAAATAGACAATTCAACAAATGTTTGACTTCTGGAAAGCAAGCCACTGACTTTTTAAATTAATTTTTAAATAAATTTTATTTAAATTAGAAACAATTATATTTTACATACCAATCCCAGTTCCCTCTTCCTCCCATCCTCCCATGCCCCCATCCACTTCCCAGGGAGGGTGAGGCCTTCCATAAGGGATCATCAAAGTCTGTCACATCATCTGGGGCAGGGCCTAGGCCCTCCCCCATGTATCTAGGCTAAGAGAATATCCCTCCGAGGGGAATGCGCTCCCAGAAGTCCGTTAGTGCACTAGAGGTAAATACTGGCTCCACTGCCAGAGGCCCTATAGACTGTCCAGGCCTCCTAACTGACACCCCAGTTCAGGGGACCTGACTTGGTCCTATGCTGGTTCCCCAGATGTCTGACTGGAGGTCTGTGAACTCCCACTTGTTCAGGTCAGCTGTTTCTGTGGGTTTCCCCAGAATGGTCTTGACCCCTTTGCTCATCACTCCCCCCCTCTCTCCAACTGAATTCCAGGAGTTCAGCTCAGTAATTAGCTGTGAATCTCTGCTTCTGGATGAAGGCTCTAGAATGGCATTTAAGGTAGTCATCATTCTAATTTTAGGGGAAGGACATTTTAGGTAGCCTCTCGGCTATTGCTTAGATTCTTAGTTGGGGTCATCCTTGTGGATCTCTGGACATTTCCCTAGTGACCGTGGCAACTCTTATGTGGAAAACATTTAATTGGGGTGGAAAGCCAATGACTTAATAATAGGGTTGCAGCCTAAACCTAGTCATTGAGTCACAGGCGGCTCACACATAAATGTGCAGGCAAGTGTGTGTGTGTGTGTGTGCATGTGTGTGTGTGTGTGTGTGTGTGTGTGTGCGCATGTGCGCGTGTGTCATAGTTGGTTTTCGGGGTGCAGTGGTCCATCTGTTTAAGGCAGCAAGTGCTTATATACACACTTCAGGGGCCATGCAGAAGAGCATGAATCCCCCATTCCTTTAAAAGTTAACATCTCCTAGGAAGTACACAGCATACAAATAATGACCCCACGAGACAGAATTCAGGTCACAACTGGAGAAACCCAACTCACGTGTCCTCAAAAGTGGGAAAGATCGAGGCTTGGGGAATATTCAGACAGGTTTCAGAAGGAGAAGTGGCATATGGACCATCCTTTAAAAGTCAAAGAAAAAAAGCAACGTGTTGAATGGGATTCTGACAGGTAGGAGGTATAGGGAAACATTTCCCAGTGACAGGATATAGCTTCAGGTTCACCCATCACAATGACAACCCAAATTCACTGGAATAAAGGATTTTCCTGGAAGCTGTTACCAGATTGTAACAGCATTTGAACGCCAATTCCAGAGGCCTGTGTTTTGTCTGACAGACACCAAGACATGCTTAGGTATTCTTGAAAGAGATCAGAGCCGTGCCTTCCAGAGATTAGTGTGGTAATGGTAGCCATCTTAAGTCTAATAGTGTTGCAATAATAAAATGCCCGAGGCTAGTTCTTTCGTAACCGATATTTTATTGGTTGTGTCAAGATACACTGACAGTTCATGCATCATTATTAACACACATCCTGAAAACAATCAAAAATCCACGTATTGTACTATTTTTCTCAAACCACGTTTCTAATAACTTTCCACCTTCCAATATAGAAACATTCAACACTTGGAAGTAAAGACAGAAGGTTGTCCTCAGCTCCATAATAGTTCTGTCTGGCTGAGCTACATGAGACCCTACCTCAAAAAAGTCTATAGGCTCTGGAGAGAAGGCTCAATGGTTATGACCACTTGCTTCTCTTTCAGAGGACCCAGGTTTGATTCCCAGAACCCACATGGGAACTCATAATTGTTTATAACTCCAGTTCTCAAAAAATCTGACACCCTCTTCTTGTCTCCACAGGCAATATACACACATGGTGCAAAGACATACATTCAGGCAAAACCCTCATACACACAAATTAAAAATAAATCTTTTTAAGGTAAACATACATATGAGGGACATTTTCTTTAAGATAGCATTTATTAATATCTTCAAGCGCTGATAAACTATTGCTTAACTTCACCAATTGGCAATTTTATATTATATATATGGTGCTAGAGAGCTAGTCGGGAAAGAACATGTGCGTGTGTGTGTGTGTGTGTGTGTGTGTATGTGTGTGTATGTGTGTGTGCATGCGTGTGTGCATGTGTGTGCATGTACTGTATGCGTGTGTGTGCATGTGTGTGTGAATGCGTGCGCGCGCGTGTTTGCGCGTGTTTGTGTGTACGCGCGTGTCCACTTGTGTATGAGTGTACAGAGGTCAGAGGAGGACCTCAGGTGTTACTCTTCTCCTCATTCCCTTGAGACAATGTATCTCCCTGAACCTGGGCTTGGGTTGGTTGCCAGCAAGCCCAACAAGCCCTTGTCTCTTCCCCTGACCAGGTGCTGGGGCTACAGGCACACAAGTGGCCACACCCAGGTTCTTATGTGAGGGCCAGGGATCTGACCCTTTGGAACAAATACTCTTACCTAGGGAACCACCTCCCCAACTGCCCCCTTTCCCTTTTGCGTGCAACTTGTTGTGTAAAACATTGTTTCCCACTTCAGGAGTAGGTCTAATTGACGACCTCACAGACTCTTCCTCCATCGCTCCACGAGCTCAACTGACCTTCTCAGACATCTTGGTAGCACAGGGGCACATATGAGCCTTCTTTCTTCTTTAATAATTTCACCTTTCTTGAGCTCTTCATACATGGGTATCTTAGTTGGGGTTATTATTCCTGTGATGAAACACTATGACTAATAGCAGCTAGGGGAGGAAAGTACTTATGCGGCTCACACTTCCGCATCACTGTTCATCATCAAAGGAAGTGAGGACAGGAACTCAAACAGGGCAGGAACCTGGAGACACGAACTGATGCAGAGGCCGTGGAGAGACGCTGCCTACTGGTTTGCTCAGCCTGCTTTCTTACAGCACCCAGGACCACCAGCCCAGGGATGGCACCATCCACAATAGTTTGGGATCCCCACATCAACCACCAATTAAGAAAACGCCCTGCAGGCTTGCCTACAGCCTGATCTTATGGAAGAATTTTCTCAACTGAGGTTCCCTTCTCTCAGATGACGCTGGCTTGTGTCACATCAACATAAAATTGGACAGGACAATGAGAAATGCATATGTTTTACTCCTGTCCCTTCATCTTCCACCTAAAATGCCACCCATGTCCCCATTACCAAATTCATGGTCTTTTAAGTCTGTGTGTGTGTGTGTATGCGCGCGCATAACCTACTGCATCTATTCAGTTTTGCTATGCTCAGGGCTGACCTCTTGGGTTTAGACAACCTATATGGAGTTCATCCCTGGAGGCAACTGAGTCTCCCTTTCCCAGTGGCCACCTGTAGTTCTAAAGGTTGGACAACGTGGGATTTTCCCCTGTCCACATCAGCGTGCCAACAGTGTTGTTCTTACGCCAGCTTTGTTCAGATAGCAAATAGGGAATGAAAACTCAGAAGTCTGATTTTCCCTCCATTGGGGTAGCAGAACAACAGATTCCCCAGGACAATGGAGGGAGCTATCAGAAACCCAAGGGAAGAACACAGAAGGAATCTGAAGTTGCTATGTGTGAAGGCCATATCTGAGGCCGTATGAGTAATGCCCATAGGAGGCAGAGGGGTTGGACTGGATAAGATAAAGGGCATAGATCATAACTAAACATATTTTCGGTCTTTTTTTAAAACCCTTTTTAACCCTTAGTAACCAGGCTTACTAAGAACTTTTGGTTAAAAACGAAATCAGCTTTCCTAAGAAATCATTTGCTATCCAGAGAAGAGATGACAAAAAGCTGTCTGGAATAATACAAAATGAGTAGGCAACTCTATGTGCCCTTGCAGAAACACACTTCAATAGCATGGCGGGAGGAGCAGAGGCTAGCTCAACAAGGAGATGGCTGGCAGCTGGTCCCTTAATGCAGAAGTTGGGGGAAGGAGGGAGTGGCTTTTTTTTCAGAAACAGAACTTTAGAAGAGTATTTGTTAAAGAAGGAAAGAGCGAATGGTTGAAACTTTGTGTGAGAGGAAATTTTTGTCTTAGCTGAAGGACTAGAAAGGAGAAGTATGGGTAGGTACACACATGTCAATCTGTAAAATCCAAATCAGGGATTTCTCTTCTAATGCAGAGAAGCTGGGAAGAGCAGCCACAAACAGAAAGTAAATCTGCCTGAGAAGTGTTCAAGGGACCACAAGCTGAGAGATGTCCATCTAAGCTGCTCAAGAGATAACTGGGTGTAGGGAAGGCTTGAGACAAGACGGCCTCTTAAAAGAAGCAGAAATCCTTCCCTGATAATGAGATTGATGACTACCTTTTTTGCCATCCTAGAGCCTTCATCCAATGGCTGATGGAAGCAGAGGCAGACACCTACAGCTAAACACTGAACTGAACTCCTGGAACCCAGTTGCAGAGAGGGAGGAGTGATGGGCAAAGGGGTCAAGACCAGCCTGGTGAAACCCACAAAAACAGCTGACCTGTACAAGGGGGAGCTCATGGACCCCAGTCTGATGGCTGAGAGGTCAGAATGGGACTGATCCAGACCCCCTGAAGGTGGATGCCAGTGATGGGACCTCGGGTAGTAGATCAGTATTTATTCCTGGCGTACAAGTGGACTTTGAGAGCCTATTCCACATGGAGGGATGCTCTGTCAGAGTGGACACATGGGGGAGGCTGTAGGCCCTGCCCTGGATGATATGACAGACTTTAGAGATCACCCATGAAGGGCCTCACCCTCCCTGGGAAGCAGAGAGGGGGATGGGATGGGAGGTTGAGGGTTGATTGGGGGTGGCGGAGGAGGGGAGGCAGAGGAAGCTAGGATTGACTTGTGAAGCAAGCTTGTTTCTAATTTAAATAAAAATAAGAAGAGAGAGAAGCAGAAATGTAGTCCGCAGTTCCTCGCCAAACCAAGAGTCCTTCTGTTCTAAGTTCCATCAATATAGAAGGTCTTGTCCACAACAAAAGCCTCAGTACAAAATAAGGTAAATCTGACCCACAACCTTAGAATTTACAGAAGAGACTCAGAAACCAGGCCATTGCAAAGGACTTTGATGACAAACAGATCCAAGACCCTGGGCATTCAGAGGAGTCTCAGAAGATCATCTGAGACTATAAACATTCTAGGTGGCCCAAGCACCAAGCAAACCAGGGTCTGTCTGGAGAATTCAGATCAGGACTGTCTTAGTTTTGTCTCTGACGAGGCAAAGAAATCTCCGTGGCAAATGGCTAAGCTCCCGAGAAGTCGTGGAAAGGGAAGATTGGTTCACAGGATGACTCCAGAGGAGGAAAGAGAGAAGTCACAAGCGTCTCCTCCAGTCTGGCTCGGCACAGGAGCTATCATGTGGCTCGTGAGGGTCCCTTCACGCAATCCCCAGAGAATAATTTTAACCTCCAAGAGAGATATCACGGTGAATTGTCAGAACTCTCTGGTCCTTCACCAAGTCCCACAGATAACATGGTGGGACCGCTCATTTTCAGGTTCTCGGAGCGCACCTTGAGTCTTATTGCACTGAGGCCATTCACTTATTATCAGTGTGTGCAGCACACCAGGAATAAATACCAAACGCAACATAAAAAGAGAGAAAAGGAGAAGAAGCAGCTGTGGTCTGTTGATCTCGTGCCTTCTGCCGTCCACTGGCGCTCAGGGTGCCCAGTAGGCTCAGCAGCAATCCCTCTTCACCACCGCTCTCAAGCCAGGGTTGCTGGCGAGTATAACAATGGGATGTATCACTGTACACAGGTGGATCGCCACCTGCCACATCCAGTACCTGAATTCCTGAAATGGCGAGTTGCTGGTGGCACCAAGCACCAGTGACAGGAAACAGGAGATAAAAAGGACGAAGAAGGAGAGGAGGGTGAGGAGAGCCTTCATGTGGGCCTGTGCTCTGACATCCTGGAGTCCTGAGGAGGCCAAGAGGGTCTTCTTCATGTGTCTTACCAAAGACACAAGGAGCAGAGCCATGAAAACGCTAAAGGTAACAGTAGGGATAGTCCACATGATCACTTTTACAGAAAAGAAGTAGAATTGCTCAAGGGTGTCTTTTAAGCTATTCCCAGTGACATTCCGAGGTTGCTGGGCACTCGTTACAAAGTTGTCATATATCAGATAATTGCCTATGAAACACAGGATGCTAGTTAAGCTTGACATCCCCACAGCACTGAGCAACATCCATGGTACCCACCCGGGCACCCTGTACTTTAGCCAGACAAAGACAGGGTAGGTTAAGGTTGCAATTTTCACACAATAGAAGAAGCCTAGCAAGGAGCAGAACCAGATGGTTGTAGCAGTCAGGAAATCCCATATCAAATTTAGGAGCTGCATTACAGAGTTGTATGGGAAGACTGTTGGATTCAAGAAAACATAAACATTCTTACCTATCACCACCCATTGAAGACAGAAGCGAGAGGCTGCTAGACTGATCAGTAACTTATTATGAGTGGACAGTGTTCTCCGGAGCAACCATTTCGTGCCTAGTGCTATAATGATAGACCCATTGCTTACCACTGCCACCAGGCACGACAGAACTAAAACGATAAACAAGGTGATGACTGCCTTATCAGCAGTGTGACATCCCAGAACTGTGTGACCTGTGCCCATTTCTCCGGTGGACATGATGGGTCCCATGAAGAGCTATTTGTTGCTCTAAGGAGTCTCTCCAATATGTTTGTCTCTCCGCGTGCCCTAGATGGAGAAGTGAAGCCAGAGGGAGGATGCAGGCTCTCTCAGGAGGATAAAAAAAAAAATGTTTCTTCTCTTCAGAACAGATGCAAATGTTGCCAAGGCTGAGTTTCCAAAGTCTCCCTGCCTGCCTATGAATTTGCCTGATCTCTTACCTATCCCTTACCTACTGTCAACGTCAGTGTGAATAATGTATCGGGCCCTTGCATATGGTGTCTCTTACATAGGCAGCAATGCTTCCCTAAGCTGATACCTAAGATCACACACCTGGAGCTACTTGGTAATAAAATCCACAGAGCATGCATCCTACTGAATAGCCGAGATCATGACCATGATGGAGGGAGGGGGATGGGTGATTGTTAGGTTCTAGACACTGTTCTAGCTGCCCCAAACCCCCCCGACCCCAATATTTAGTTCTTATGGCACGTCTATGAAAGAGGTACAGTAAGAATATCCCTTTGGCACAGAGCCAGAAGCTGATGCAAACTTCTCTCTTGAGAGAGCTTAGCTCTAATCGGTTGAGGATTCAGCATCCCAGGACAGAGTGAGAGAGACACAGAATGAAGCAGGGAGTTTCTCTCAAAAATTAAGACAATATTCTGTCAGAGTGACCTTCACAATGGTATCTCACCAAGAGAGCTACAGGCCAATGGGATAGGCAGTGAGAGGCTTTCTCAGAGGCAGATTCAACCCAAGCCCCACTCATCACTGTGCGGGTTTGGTCATGCCAGTGAGCCCTCCGTTTCCTCGTGTCCATCTCTGTAATGTGAGATTCTAGTACACAGACTTTCCTGGGAGACTGGATGTGGCTACACGAAGACATCAAGGTTGGGTTCATAGATAAAAGAAATGAAGCCTCAACAGGGCGTTGGTGGCGCACGCCTTTAATCCCAGCACTGGGGAGCCAGAGGCAGGCGGATCTCTGTGAGTTCGAGGCCAGCCTGGTCTACAGAGCAAGTGCCAGGAGAGGTTCCAAAGATACACAGAGAAACCCTGTCTCAAAAAACCAAAGGAAGAAGAAGAAGGAGAAGGAGAAGAAGAAGAAGAAGCCTCAAGTTACCAGGCCCATTTCACCAGAACTAGCAACATAACTTGCACCTCCATCCTATTCCACCCTAGCAAGTACAGATTCCGTCTAGATCCCTGTTTCTTTGCTGATTAAAGCTTCAGGGCTGGCTGGCTGGCATAGTGCATCAAGGGTAAGAGATCCTATCTCAAGGGTAAAGGAAGGAAGGAAGGCACACAAAACTGACACAGTGACCCTGCCTTCTTGTGAAAATACCAGTTTCCAGGGACTAGCGCTCCAAGCTTCCTTCTTTGTGTCCTGGTCTCTCTGGCTGACTCTTGGCTGTGTTCTACTACTGGAGCCTGGAGAAATGAGACAGACTGGGTCTTCCGACTCTGGAGTTTGTGCAGCCACAAACCTTGAAGTTCGGAAAACTCCTATCTTCCTTCCACCTCCTACACCATCGATGGCTCATAAGGTTAAGGATGTATAATTAACCTCAATTGATTTAACAGTTATTTGTAAGCATCTCCTATTCCATAATGAGGGTATGACAAGCACTGGGCTCCAACAGCCATCAAAGTGCTTTCATGCACAAATCATAAACCACAAGCATTTACTGCGCATATATTATGTGCAAATTAAATTCTTTCAAACAGGTGAGTAGTCTCATATTTAAATAATTAATGTATTTAAATATATGGTGTGTTTTTAATATTTACTTACTGTATTTTGTGCGTAGGAGTGCTTTGTGTGTGTGTGTATGTGTGTGTGGTGCGTGTGTGTGTGTGGTGTGTGTGTGTGTGGTATGTGTGTATGTGTGTATGTGTGTGTGTGTGTGTGTGGTGTGTGTGTGCACCATGTGTATGCCTGCCTGCCTAAAAGTCAGGAGAACATATCAGACCCCTTGGAACTGGAGTTACAGATGGTTGTGAACTACCATATGGATGCTAGGAACTGAATCGAAGTCCTCTGCAAGAGCAGTGTGTGCTCTTAACCATTAAATTATCTCTGCAGCGTCATATTCTAGGGTGATTTCCATCATTCTTGTATCTATGACATTTTGCTTTCTCTTGTTTAGATTTAGATTTTAGGTAGACACAAAGTCTGATAATCTCAAGTTTTTCATACTCTTGTTTTTTTCAAGACAGGGTTTTCCTGTGTAGTCCTGGCTGTCCTGGAACCCACTCTGTACACCAGGCTGGCCTCAAACTCACAGAGATCCTCCTGCCTCTGCCTCCCGAGTGCTGGGATTAAAGGCGTGCGCCACCACTTGTTGACTCACGGTCTGTCTGTATAAGTGTAAATATGAAAGTAGTTTGGTAGGAGACTAGGTTGGCGTTCTGAACAGAAATTCCCAACTCAGTGCTCTGCACTGGAAAGGTTCAAAGAGAAAACAGAGACCTGAATGCTGCCTTTTAAATGCTATGTATCTGCATTCCCAAGAACTCTTAGAAGGGTTCAGCAGGGCTGGCTATGTGGTTTAGCAAGTAGAGGCACCTGCTGCCAAGCCTAAGAACCTGAGTTTCATCCCCAAGCCCCATACGGTGGAAGGAGAAAACCTATTTCTGAAAGCCGTCCTCTGGCTTCCACAGCCTACCGTGTCACGTGCCCGCCCCCAACACAAATAAATGTTGAAACGCCGTTCAGCTACGTTGTGGAGATGAGCAAAGTGGTGTGCTGTATTCCAGAAGAGTGAGGCAGTAAGGAAGAAACACGATTGTGCAACATGGAAAGACAATTTTATGGTTAAGGAGTGCTCAGTGCTTGGTGCTCCTTCAGGGACCCTGGAATTAGCACACGTGTCAGCAGGCTAGCACAGCCCATGACTGTAGCCTCCTGGCCTTTGCAGGCACACACACACACACACACACACACACACACACACACACACACTAAAAATAATAATAACTTTAAAATAAATGCACATGTATCAAGTATGACCAGATATGTTTGAGTTCTGTCAAGGATTCACCAAAGGCCATGAAGGTGTCTCTAGCTGAAAAGTTGGACTATAAAAGGATCCCAGAGTCCCCTCTGCCACATTAGTGTACAGACAGATGCTTGCAACCAGGAAGAAGGGTGTCACCAGAACCCAACCATGCTGGCACTCCATATTTCGGACTCTAGCACCATGCGAAATAGTCACTGAGTCTACGACACTCTGTTACAGAGCCTAAACCAACCAAGACACACTTATATGCATATTTATTATCATCATGTGTACTTCATCGATGTGTTACATGCACTGTGAAACACACAGAGAGATAGGAACTTAACATATAAACTAGTTGAAATGGAAATGGTCACATTTTTATTTCCACTCCCAGTAAGTCTTTTTTTCCCAAACTCCAGTCTGGAGAATGCTAACCTCGGCAACAGTATCCAGGAAGTGTCCCTTGGGCAAGACAGGCAGAAGTAAGATTAGCAAAATCAACAGTTGCCATGTAGCTTGGTCCTTGCCTATAGCCAAAGCCCTTGGAATGCTGAGGCAGGAGAATTGGGGGCAGCCTGAAGCTACATGAGAACTGCTCTCAAAACACCAAGACATGAGGAGACAGTTCCATCTTCAAGTCCTCATCGAGCATGGGCGGTGCCCAGGGCTGGATGTCCAGCACAAACAGTATCTTTTCACATCAGACAGTGCAAACTAACTGAACATGAGGTCTCGGACAGGATCTACAGTAGCACAGACTCCTACCGCCCTCAGTCTCCTAGGTCAACCTGAAAAGGGCCCTTTGGTGGCATCAGCTTTATCCAGGGTACAAATGATGAGGGTGGGTGGTGGCAAAGGTTGGGAAGAGAGAGAAAAGAAGGAAGAAGAGAAAGAGACTGGGCTCAGCAGAGCAGTGGCTGAGGGGGACAGTTGGGGGTGACAAGATGGGTGGCATGCAGGAATCTGTGTCATGGAAACAACAGATAAAGGATACATGTCTTCATTAAGGGAGTACAAACAGAAATGAGCCTCGGAGAATAGGCTTTGGATTGCTTTCATGGAGAGAGCCACAGGAGCCCCCCCCCCAGAAGCTGAGGCTATTGGCTAAGAAAAGCCTGAGCGATTTGGAACTCAGACCAGGAACTACCAGAAATGAAGGGGACAAAGGAAACATGGAGAGTTAGGGGGAAAAGAATGTGGATCGTGGCAGAAGTTGAAAAGAGAGAAGGAAACGGGAGTGCATCCAAACCTTTTTAATTCTTGCTACACACGAATTCATTTGTCCCAGTACTGACGCCAATCACTTGAAAGAAAAAGACACGTCTGGTTCAAGGCCTTCAAAGTTCATGGTTGGGTAGCGTGTGCGCCCTAAGATCTCATCTTCAGGGTCTTTCTCAGCTTGGGGTTGCTAAACACCAGGATGATGGAGTTCAAAGAGATGCCCATGTAGATGGTGACTTCTCTGGCCCAATACCAGTGACTCTGCATGGTTTTGACTTTCGTGGCAAAAATTATCAGGGACAGGAAAAATAATATATAGAAAATGAAGAAGAAGGTAAGGGATTTCAGAGCCATGGTGTGAGCTTGGATACGGAAATCACGAGGCCCGGTCCTACGGTCCCTCATCTTCTCCATGTGCCGGCACAGTGAGAACATGAGGGAGAGAATAGACACTAGGAACAGGAAGAAAGGAGTGAGCCACATAAGTACTGCGTGAGACAAGTACCAGTACCGAAAGAAGTCCAGAGTCATGTGGCCAAGAGTGCAGTTTCCAAGGGAAGCCCGGGAGATGATCATCTGAATAGCAAAGATGTTCCCGGTAGTTGATACGACGGCTGACAGGCCACCCATGATGATGGAGCTCAGCAGCAGCCTAGGAACTAACTGGGAAATCCTCCACTTGAGCCAAAGGAGTACAGGGTGGGAGAAGGAGGAGATCTTCACACAGTAGAAGATGGCCAGCCAGGCGGTCTGCCACAAAATTAAAGTGTTGGTGAAGTCCCAGAGGATGCCAAGAAGGTTTGCGTGGTAGCAAAAGCCAAAAGAGGCCAAGAGATTGTTCAGGATGGCTAGCCCATGCAGGCAAAACCGGGAGGAAGCAAGAGAGGCCACAATCATGTCCGCAGCTGACAGCACCCCGTTCTGCACCCACTCCCGGCCCAGCACGATGATCAGGAAGCCATTCTGCAACATAGACGCCAGTGACACCAGGCAAAAGATGGTCATGAAGATCAGTGTGGGTGTGGAGGGCATCCTGTTGAGGGAGGAACTGTTTCAGTCAGGCTCCAGAGCACAGAGACACAGGCACAGGAAGAGACAGAATCTACAGGCAAACTGTCATCGTTGGGATCAAAGACATGGAAACTCTCAACCCTGGATTCACGAAAAAGTCCAACTAGCAGCAAAGTTCCAAACTTGAAATGATAAAAAAAAAAATTACCTTCTCCTTAGACATGCAAATCACTCCCAGCCCAGTGACACCTGCCTCAATTTGTATAACTTGCATTTGTCTATTCTGCTACCGTCAGGGGCAGGCAAATGTTAGCAGAAGATACTCCAGAGTGTTAGGGAGCACCCTCTTTTGCAGATTGCCTCTCTCTCTCTCTCTCTCTCTCTCTCTCTCTCTCTCTCTCTCTCTCTCTCTCTCTCTCTCTTTGCCTTTCTCTCTCTCTCTCTGCCTCTCTCTCTCCCTCCCTCCCTCCATCCCTTCCTCTCTCCTTTACAATATTTTCATTTATTCTTTGACAATTCACACACGGACACAATGTATCTTGATATATATATATATATATATATATATATATATATCCCTAAATCACCCTCCCACTCCTTCAGCACCTCCCACACACACCCTTCTCTAACCTTTGTCTCTCTCTCTCTCTCTTTTTTTTTTAGTAACTCACTGCATCCAATTGTTGTTGCCCAGAAATACACCGGTGTGAGCCATCCACTGGAACACAGTCAGCCTACACACACACACACACACACACACACACACACACACACACACACACACACACAGAAAAATGACTCTTCATCCGCAACGTCTTTCAAATGAAAATAGCTCCTCAGTAAGGGATAGGGTTTTCACAAGCCCTTTCTCTATCCATGCTGGAATGCTGAATGGCTTGCTTTTTTAAAAAAAATATACTTTTTTGAGAATTCCATACATGGGAACAATGTATCTTGACATATTGTGATAGTGATTCTTGATAGGGAAGAGAAAATAGCCACAAGAGCCAAGCAATGTCCTTGGATACCCATAAACTTGACCACATCTCTTCTGCAACCCCACCCTTGCCTAATAAGCCTACCCAGAGACCTTGGAGGAAGGACAGAGACACAGCTATGCGATTTAATCTCTGCCAAGACTCTGATGGGAGACCAAGTGGCCCTCCAGGCCTTCAATGGAATCTTAACCTTAAGGCTATAAAGTAACTAACACAATTATAAGTCACCAATACACGGAGGCAAAGAAAGCATTATAAAAATCCCTATTTTACTGTGTTCATCACTCGGTTTCTTTACAAAACAGAGCTCATCTGAGTCTGTGTATCCACATTAAAGCTGTTTTCCCAAAGACCCGTCAGTATCCTGTCTTTTCACTCAGAAAACCTACAACAACATCCAGTCCCTTCCTCTGCTCCCCCAGAGCCCTCTCAACAAGTCACACTCTGATGTGACAGGGCCTTTTCACTGCTATATCAACAACCTACCAGTGGCCACGCCCATGAGGAAAAAAATAACTCTCCAAACAGCTTCTCGGCTAGGGGGTGGGGCTTTATGACTCTCCTCTAACCGTGCTGGAATTGTGATTGCTGCTCATACTTCCTTCTTTGAAACAGAACCTATCCCTGAACCTCCATGCCCTGAGTAAATATTTTTATTAAGTGCCCTCTAGATGCTATGTTAAGGCTTACCCAGTAAGTCAGTGACATAGGTAGACACCATATGTGCAAGGCTTGGAAAAATCTCCCTACCCAGTGACCTTTAGAGATGCCTATTTTTTTTTTATTTTTTTGGTTTTTACGAGACAGGGTTTCTCTGTATTGTTTTGGAGGCTGTCGGTCCAGCCTGGCCTCGAACTCACAGAGATCCGCCTGCCTCTGCCTCCCGAGTGCTGAGATTAAAGGCGTGCGCCACCACCGCCCGGCTAGAGATGCCTATTAAACTCTACAGTGGAGTCTCTAGATAATATATGATCTTCCCTGATGTGTATTACATTCAGATCTGCTGTCCAGTAACATCCTAGCTTTGATGTGTTTCACAAATAAAATGTATTTGTCCCTACAATGGCACTGAGGAAATGAGAGAGAGTAGGTAAACAGGAATGACAGAGAAGGAGAAATTGCCCAGAAAATACACCGCAGTCGGGGCTGAGAAACAAAACATCAAGACAAGACTGCATCTGGGACCAAAAGAAGAACCCGTCTTCTGTGCACTGAACTTCATTTTTTACTGCAATACCTAAAAGATCGTAACAACTATCCTGCCAGGAGGCTTGCCGTTCACCAAGTGATTTATGTCATAAGGGTTACATCTTGCTCTCACCACCAACCACGCAAAGAAAGGCGGTCCAGGTCAGCCAGTCCTGCCAGCTCAGGGAGCAGTGCAGAGGGTCCCACCCAGGGAGGTAAGCTAAGAAAGGAAGGAGCCTGCGCAAACAAGCAGTGGGAGAAACTGAAAAGAAAGGAGTGAAGAGGAGGATGCGGGACACGGGGATGCAGGGACGCGGGGACGCGGGGACCCAGCGTGCATGCACAGTCAGGACAGAGAGTCCCTCTTCAGACGCCAGAGTTCCTAGAGTCCAGGGTGTTCTAGGATGGCTCCCAGAAAACGGCCTCGCTGGCAGACGTCCTCTGATCCCACTAGGGGTCCCACAAGCAAGAAGCCCGCGTAAGAAAGACCTAAGGGAAACGAAGACGAGCAATTTGCAGATTCACAGTGAAGACTATAGGGGAAAGCTAGACAGACAGCTGGAGAGCCGCATCTGATAGAAAAATTGCTTTGTTTTGTTTTTTGTTTGTTGATTGGTTGGTTTGTTTTTTACATTTGCAAAAGGTTATTGAAGAAACAATAAGGCAAACGGCCTGACTCTGCAGGCACCTCCAGGGTCCAGGCCGAGTGCCTCTCAGGCTTCTTCCCTCTGGTTCTCCTTGAAGGTGGCAGCAGTTAGCAGCCTCTGAGCGTTTCACAATGTTTGGCTCTGCTCAGAATTCCTGGGCCAGAGGCCAACTTCCCAATGTCATCATCGAGCAAGTTGAGGCCGTGACACCCACGCCCTGTTGTAGCCATGTGTAACTAAGTGTGCGCTGTATGCTCACGGACACCTTCGTGCTACCTGTTCCGCTGCCGCAGCAAAGCCCTGGTAAGAACAAGGTGCTTCTTCCCCAGACTTCACCTTCTCTGCAGCGGACAAGCGCCCCGATCTCATGCCTCAGTCCCCTCCCATGAGAAAGCGGGCTTCAGAACTAGGCTGGAGCTCACTCAGCTGGTGGGGTGCTTGCCTTGAACGCTGAAGCCCTGAGTTCAATGCCCAGCAGCCGGACATGGTGGTACAGGCCTACAATCCCAACACTTGGAAACTGGACACAAAGAGGATCAGAGGCTCAAGGTCATCCTCAGATATGTGGTGAATTTGAGGCCAGCCTGGCTTACATTAGAGTCGGCCTCAGAAAAAATAAAGAGGAACAGAGGAGAAACAATAAGAGGAGGAGGAGGAGGATCCCCCTCAAGCCCCTGTCTATTCTAGCCCGCAGGAGTTCACCTGACAGATCTCAGAGGTCTCCTCTCCCATTGGAAGTCTACCACCAGAAGACAGCAGAAGCAGGTCCATCACTTTAGTTGTTCTTAACAGTCCTTCAAATATAAACAGCAACCAAAATATCGAGTCTTCTCATAAGACCTTAGGTCCTGTCTCTTTCCTTAAAGGTGTCTGGTGCCCTACAAACGAAGCTGATGGATTCTTTTTCTGCGACACAGTTGGCAGTATTATTTTTCAGGATGGCGCCCGAGTCATTTATGAGGGGACTAATGTCGACTAAGTCACAGCAGGCTCTTGGGTTCCAGATGGAAAATTCTGCAAAGAGCTTTTAGTTCTCTACACTAAAATATTTTTGTTTGTTCGCTTCTGTTCTTTTATTTTTTTTCATTTCATCTTGCTATTTCCTTATGACATTGTAATGAATTTTGTCATCTTAAATGAGACTTGTAAAAATGTGTTACATTTGACAAGGTTTGTTGAGCCTTCAGCTCACTCTCCATTGAACTTTTGAATGACAGCGTAATACTTCCACATTCTTACATGGTTTCTGCAGGGAGTGGTGCCAGAAAAAGATGGATGGGGAAGGAAATAAGGTCTTAATGTCTAAGCAGTATATACATTTTAGGTCAAGCTATGCCTAACGTTGAGAGTTATCTTTTCTTTAAAATGTTCTAAATACTGACCTAAAAATCCATAGAGATTCACCTGCCTCTGCCTCCTGGGGGCTGGGACATATGCTGTTATGCTGATTCATTACGATCTAGATCTGTTTTTAAAGATGTTTCTATTTAGTCAACTTTTTCAGCACTGATTATTGAAAAATAAAATGTTACTTGCTGGTTTCTGGTTTTTTTTTATGTTCTAAATACCAGTTTCTGGCCCTACAAACTTCTCATATTTAAGACTGTAGCATTGATTCTAATAAAACAGAATTGTAGCTATCTGAGAACGAATTTGGAAAATTCCAATAATCTCATTCACCAAAATGCATATCTGAATGTGGGACTACAGGACTCTAAGCCCAACAGCATTTCAAGTGCAAAGCCAGCTTATATCATTTATACAGGGAGATCCTGCCTCAAAACCAGAATGGAGCTGAGTCATATCTCATGACTCAGAAAGTGTTTAGTGCTCTTGCAGAAGACTGGAGTTGGATTCCCCAAATGCTGTGTAGCTCACAACTGCCTGTAACTCCAGCTCCAAGGGGATCAGACACTCTCTCCTGGCCTCTGTGGGCACCAGCATACATGCTAACATCCACATACAAAGACACAGCTATAAAATAAAAATAAATCTTTAAGAAGCAAAAGAAAACAGTTTTTTAAATATTGACAATCTTTACATAGCACACACAAAAAAAAACTATTTAAAGATGGTTAATATTGTTAATGCCCAAATAAATTTCTATGCCATTTTCCTTTCCACTGAAAAAGAGGACTTTCTGGTTATTTTTACAACTGTAAGATTATCCTTCAAGGAGAGTCTTTGTCCACTTTTATTTTAATCATTAAAATGGTTCATTCTCTCTCTCTTTCTTTCTTTCTTTCTTTTTTTTGTTTTTTGTTTTTTGTTTTTTTTGGTTTTTTGGTTTTTTTCGAGACAGGGTTTCTCTGTGACTTTGGAGGCTGTCCTAGAACTAGCTCTTGTAGACCAGGCTGGCCTCGAACTCACAGAGATCCACCTGCCTCTGCCTCCCGAGTGCTGGGATTAAAGGCGTGCGCCACCAACGCCCGGCTCATTCTCTCTTTTTCTTTAATAATATTTATTTTTACTGTTTTTAATTATGTGTCTGCTGGGGGTGGGTATGTGCGCATAAACATAATGCCTAAAGAGGTCAAAGGTGTCTGAGCCCCTGGAACTGGAGTTACAGGCTGTTGTAAGCTGCCCAGCGTAGGTGCTGGGAAGCACACGGGTTCTGTGAGGGTAGTACAGGATCTTAAACACCAAGCTGTCTCTCCAACCTTCTTTCTCACTTTCTAGTACCATTTGACTAGCCAGGACCAATGCCAGAGACCTTTGAAGGAATAAATCAATGCTCCTTCCTTAACACCGTGAAGCTCATTAACGTATTCTGTCTATGGAAAAGATGACAGTGCTCCAAGCCGCTGAGTCTGTACTTTGAAGACTGTGTTTTCAGGATGTTCTCATAGGCCAAAACTAAGAGGAAGCAGAGAAAGAAAAACCTCCCCCTTTCATCCAACAGAGCTGTTCAATTGACAATTTTTTTCATACTGAATTTCCCCAGGGGATTTCAAAATCAGGACTTCACTCCATTGCGAGAAAACAAATCTGAAACTACTGTCCTCGACCAAAACTCAAACAAATTGGCAAGGACAGCTAGAACCTGGGTTTCCTTGTTGTTGTTGTTTCATTCATTTCTCAAGAGCGTTCTAAAATGCCGGCAAAAGGGTTTTTAAAAACTATTTCAAGGCATCAAGCCATAATAACAGAGAGAATGGAAAACAAAACTCATCTGGAAAGGTTGAAAGGGAGACAGTCAAAGACCACGGCCTCTCTGTGAGGATGGAGAGCCCTTCATGAAGAGAAGAGAGTCAGGAATGAGCCCATCTTCCACTTGGGGGAAATGGCACCTCGGCCGCCACTGGGGGAAAAAGAAGAGTGGGTTCAGAATGAGGATTCAGAGAGTAGCAGAGCTTTTGCCTGACCTGCGGAAGGCCCGAGTTCAGTTCTCAACACTGCAGCCCAGCCGAGGGAGGAGGGGAGGGGGAAGAGTGGAGAGGAAAGGACTCAGGTCCCCAGGTCATCTCTCCTGAGAGACTCTCTGGGCTGCACTGTCAGAGTTGGAACAAGGGAGCACACTTAAAGCAGGGAGACTGGACGAGCAAATGAGTTTTCTCTCGCTGAAGGAAAATAATGGTAACCTAGAACTCTCTCTCTGGATGTTCCAGGTGCAAGGGTAAATTCCTCCTGATTTACATGGCTAGCCCCATTTTTTTTTCCTGACATCACACCTGTGCAAAAGCCATGCAAATTTGGTTGGAATCACACTGTGGGTTTTGTGTCTAAGCTTTTTCCCCAGGCCACTGGTACACAGTTGAGACACTGGGAAAGCTCCTAGACAGTCATGTAGTCGAGGGGGACACATCCAATCCTCTGCAGCTTACTGGGCTGTCCAGCTGTGCTACTCAGGGGGTTCGATACATTAACCATGCTTTTGACTAACACTATTTTCAAGCGGCAATGGCTTTACCGGGACCTGGCCACATGTAGGTCAAGGAGCAACTTTGCAGGTTTTACAGACACATTTTCAAAGAAAGATGTTTATTTTCCACAAAGGAAATCCACAAAATGCAATCACTCGGCTGTAATGATAAATGAAATCAGGATGGCCTCTGGAAAACAGATGCAACTGAAGAAAAGGCCTTTTAAGTGAAACAGACAGTCTCAGAAAGTCACGAGAGAGAGAGAGAGAAAGATGAAGTACGAGGAACTGTTGTAGAGGAAAAGGGGACAGGGAAGGACAGAAGGGAAACAAGATGACTAAGATTAAAACATGTAATGGCATATATTGTAGCTACAAAAATACTCTGACAAAAATCCACTGCGTTTTACGGCAGTGCAAAAATTAAGATCAAGAAAAAGTGTCTTCTGTATCCATTTTTCCGGGGAACCACTGCAGAACATACTCTCCAGTGTTAGAGGATCTGCTGGAGCAAAGGAAGACATGGTTATAGCAATACATGCCCTAAGATGTGTCGAGACTAGGGGCACCACAGGGATGAGACAGAGAGAGAGGTTAGTGCAAGGGGGGAGGGGGGAGGGAGAGGGGGCAGGGAGGGAGTTGAGCATGACAAGTTCAAGCTGGAGCAAAGCAAGAGGTTCTGGAAATATGATCCCAGGCAAATGAAATTCTGTTGTACCTGCTTATTCTAGTTGCTTTCTGTTGCTGTGATGAAACACTCGAACCGAAAGAAGAGAATGGTTTTTTTTTGTTTTGTTTTGTTTTGTTTTCTGTGAGCACTTGGAGTCCATTACGGAGGAAAGTCAGGGCAGGAACTGGAGCTGGAAGCATGGATAAACTCCTTACTGGCTTCTCCTCCTTTGGCTCATGCTCAGCCCCTCTTATGGTACAAGCCAGGACCACCAGCCCACGGGTGCCAATGCCCACAGCGGACTAGAACCCCCCCACATTCATCAATAGCCAAGACAATTCCCAGCAGACATGGCCACAGGCCAATCTTATCTGGGCAACGGCTCAGTCGAGACTCTCTCTTCCCAGTGTCTCTTACTGTGTCAAGCTGGCAACAAAACTAACCAGAACACTGGTGCATCCAAAACTGTGGAGAAAGATTTACACCAATGACCGGAGTTTTAGGGTGAAAAACTAACAAGCAATCTTTAGGCCGAAAGAAGATACATTGTAGACAGAAAGGGAGAAGTTGTCTTAGATTAAAACATGCTTTCAACATGAAGAGCACTGTCACTGTCAGAGCTAAACATCCCATATGGATTTAACAAACATTAGAACCACAGCAAGGAGTCGGATAGAAGAAGGGCGTACCAGGAAAGGAGGGGAGGAAGAGCTAGAGTTTCATCTTCCATAGTGGAAAGCAAGCTCAGAACTGAAAGCTCAAAGGTAGTGTGGGTATATAATGTAGACATACACACTTCCACATGTACACACATCCCCATGTACCCCATGTACGCATATCCATATACACATACACATGTACACACACATCCTCTTGTACACGCATACACATGTATGCATATGTACACACATACACATGTGTATGCACATACATCCTCATGTATACACATACACAGGTACACACACATCCATATGTACACACACATCCAAATGTACACACATACATCTTCTTATACACACATACACATGTGTATGCACATACATCCTCATGTATACACATACACAGGGACACACACATCCATATGTACACACACATCCAAATGTATATACATACACACATCCTCTTGTACATACACATACATCCACATGGACACACACACACACACAAGCTAAAAGAGGTCAAAACATCTTCCTCTAAAAAAGGAAAGGTCAAGAGGACAGGAGTAAGAATCAATGTTCTCAGAGTTTGTTTTATTTGTTTTGTTTTGTTTTGTTTTCAAAATAGATCTGGTACAAACATTTGCCTCCTTAGGACAGAGGATTACGTAATTCTGACAAATCTGGGGGGGGGGATTAGGAAAGGCAGCCAACGGAATGAGGGCTACACACACAAAAAAAACAAAAATAGCCAGATTATGTTCCCTTGATGTTTACCATGAGTGGTACCTCCTAGAAGTGAGGCTTCATTTTCTTCTTTCAATTAAGAACTGTATTCTGTCCTCCATGAATAAGAATCACAATCATCTAACACTCAGAATCTCACTAAAATCTCCCAAGTACGTGCTTTTTGTAACCTTTTGGCGGAAGAAGGGGTGGAAATCAATACGAGTCACATGGGTTGAAATGGCTTAACCTTGCTTACAAAGAAAAGAATCATGATCTGAAACTTCCATTTTCCTAAATTGTATTTTTCTCCTGACTTTTTTTCTGTCCTCTGCCCTCTTCCTTGACCCCCTCCCTTCCTTAACAGCCCCCAGCACACACCATCCCCCGCTTCCTGCAGGCACAGGTCACTCTGAGGGGAGGGTTGGTGGTAGCGGGTTATGAAATGTCTTCTTGGGGTGAGGCCAAAACATGATGACCTACATACCACTCTGGGGTAGCCCTGGGAACTGGAGGATAAAAGAGAGGCGAATTAAAAGCGCCCGCCGTCGCCCCCAAAACAACGTGGAAACTCCCACAGTTTCCCTTGAAGTCGGTGGAGAAGAGAAGTTAAAAAAAAAAAATCCCATAGTGCAACTGTCCCTGACAACTCTTGCGGAAAATCCCAGACTCTGTATTAGATGAGAAGAGGAGTCCCAGAGTGGATAAAACAGTCAACCTAGAGAGAGACTGCAACGATTGCCCAAGCACTGGGTATGTTCACCATGAGCCAACCCACAGCGCACAAGCTCTGCATTCCCAAGTAGGTGGGCAGGTGGGTGAGCTCACTTCCTCCCATCACGCTGGGGAAACAAAAATGAGGGTGGAACCAAACAAGGAAAACTAATCACAAGGTATTAAAGTGAGCCTAGAAAAGAAACTGGATCTCAAACTGACTAACCTGTCTTGAAAGCCTATACGGCCGGCATTGTGTGAGGGAGGCGCGTTTGCAATCATCGTCTTTTCCCTGTGTGATGTTACTCAAGAATGCCATATGCGGCCCGCTTCTGCTCTTTATTATGAGATGCGTGTGGTCCTAGCCTCCCCCTTGTTCTTAGAGAACTATAGGGAAGGTGCTACAAAATAGCATTTGCCCAGAATGGAGCATCCTGAAACCACCTGGCTTCATCCTATGCTCTATTCTGCTCGAAAGAAACAGGTTTCATCTTGCTGCCCTTTTTCGGTGACTACATTTCGCGTTTCTGAAGTAAGATTGCCATCCTGAGTCACTAGCAACTGTTTCCTCCCCTTCTTGCTTCTCCAGCGCCTCGTAATAGTTCTTATTTACCACCAGGCACAATGAGTAAATACACCCAAGCAGGCAAACATTAGAAACCGTCTTAAGAAAATAGCATGCCATTCCAAAGAAAGCTGCAAACTGAAAATGCTCATCTTGACAGTCTCGGGATAAAATTAACTTAGAGCTGGTTTGTGGTTTAAAAAAAAAAAAGATGGTGTTCAAATTCAGACCCGCCTTCTTCTTCTTCTTGATATCTGCTGCTTTATCATTCTAATCCAGGATGTCTCTTCCTCAAACCACTGCTAATAATAACACTAGACATGGTCATGATCAGACAACATATTTGGGTGGTGGGGGAGGCTACAGCTTTAGCCCAGTTGGTAGCATGCTTGCCTGGCCTACATGTAGCTCTAACCAGCCGCCATCACTGAATAATCTGGATGTCAGTGCACACCTGTGATCCCAGAACTTGGGAGCTGGAAATAGAAAAATCAGAAGTTCAAGGTCATCCCTGGCTACACAGAGAGCGGTAGACCAGTTTAGGTGAGACCTAAGACTAGGATAGGTGACACAATAAAATAGATTAATAAAGTTTTGTGCTTTGTGCATGGTTAAGCTCTTTACAGTCATTGGCAAGACAGACACAACACACACACACACATACACACACACACACACACACACACACACACACACACACACACACACGGTTGTGGTTACCAAACATAAGAAACAGAATGCTCTGGCTGGGCAAAATGGCTCAGTAGGTAAAGGCATTTAAACCTTCAAGTCTGAGTTCAATCCCCAAAATGAAACTCCCTCCAAAAGTTGTTCTCTAACCCCCACATGTGTTCAGACACGTGTTCGTGCAAAATCATTCAATGTAAAAAGAAAGCAGAATGCAATCCTAGAATGCTGCCTACAGTTTCCCTTTCTCTGAGGACAGATTCTCCCACCACACTCCTATTCCAATGTACTTTCAAAGCTTTTTGTTAATTTTTTAAAAATGCATGTTGTCTGTATAAGTGTGGGATAGAGGGTACCCACTTGGGTGGAAGTCGGAGACTTCCTTCCACTTTGAGGGTCTCAGGGATTGAACTCAGGGCACTAGCCTTGACAGCAAGCCCCCTTGTCTCACCACACTCCCAATATGCTTTCTTTACGTTAAACAAAAAATGGACTACATGTTTTAATATAAATAAATCTCCAGTCTTTTTACCACATCTTTCTAACGATTTGGAGCCCTGTTTCTTCCTTTCAGAACACTCAGTAGCCTCCTCCTTCATCCGTGGTACCCTAAAATCCCCCCCAAGACATCTCATTCAAAGTTCTTCCTGCCTAATCCTCAAGCTTCCGGCCACCTGCACCTCTGGGATTCTGACTCTTCTCTCTTTCCTAGTTTACTGTCTAGGACCTTGATCTCTTTCCTTTTCATCAGCCTCTCCAGTACAGCCACTTTGGAAGTCTGTATGGAGATTCTTCAGGAAAATGGGAATTAGTCTACCACACGACCCAGCAATTCCACTCTTAGGCATATACCCAAAAGATGCACATTCATACAACAAGGACGTCTGTTCCACTATGTTCATAGCAACATTATTTGTAATAGCCAGAACTTGGAAGCAACCTAGATGCCCCTCAACTGGAGAGTGGATAGAGAAAATGTGGTACATTTACACAATGGAGTACTATTCCACGGTAAAAAAACAATGGGATCTTGAAATTTGCAGGCAAATGGATGGCACAGGAAGAAACCATCCTGAATGAGGTAACCCAGTCACAAAAAGAGAAACATGGTATGTACTCACTCATATATGGATTTTAGACATGAATCAGGGGAGTGTCAGCCTACAATCCCACTGCCAGAGAGTCTGGGAAATAGAAACCTCATCCAGTGATTGATGAAAGCAGAGGCAGATACCCAGAGCTAAACACTGTCCTGGAATCCAGAGACAGAAAAGGAGAACTGAAGAGCAAAGGAGTTAAGACTGGGTTGGTTTAACCCACAAAAACAGTTAACCTGAACAAGGGGGGAGTGCTTGGACCCCAGACTGATGGCTGGGAGGAAGGCATGAGATTGATCTAAACCCCCTGAATGTGGGTGTCACTGAGGAGGCCTAGGTAATCTATGGGGCCTTGGGTAGTAGATCAGTGTTTATCCCTGGCATACGAATGGACTTTGGGTGCCCATCCAACAATGAGGGATGCTCTCTCAGCCTGGACTCTCGGGGGAGGGCCTAGGCCCTGCCCTGGATGAAATGACAGACTCTGGAGATCCACCATGGAGGGCCTCACCCTCCCTGGGGATGGGAGTGAGGATTGGGTGGGGGGATGAGGGGCCTGATGGGGGGCACTGGGGAAGAGGGGAGGGAGAAGGAGCTGGGATTGACATGCGAAGCAAGCTTGTTTCTAATTTAAATAAAAAATAAAACAACAACAACAAAAGATACTTATGAGCACAGGACAATAAAGAGATCATTTTGCCCAACAAATGGGAATATTGATTATAATTTTCTGTACATATTTTATTGATCTAAATAAATAAATCATTGAAATAGAAAAAAAAAAGAAGTCTAATTTTACCACTTACTGTAACCCCTTTGATCTGCTATAGCAGGCTGTCTGAGACGGGGTCACTTATAAAGTACGGAAGCCTTTGTCTAACGGTTCTGGAGGTTAGGGAATACAGGGAAATGGTGCTGGAACCTGAGGATATTTTCATACTGCATCATCCCATGACAGAAGGTGGACGGGCAAGAGAGGACAACGGGGCATGGAGCTCACCGTTACAACAAGCGCACCATTACAAAAAAATGCCAATAATCTGTTTGTGAAGGCTGAGCTCTCATGACCTAATTGCCCATCAAAAGTCCCATCTTTCCATGTTAGTGCAATTGGGGAATTAAGGCTCCCACACATGGGCTTTCGGCAAATATCCAAACCATAGTATTGTCTCTCCAAGAAATGCCTCTGGCCATTTGCAGTCTTCAATTTGTACAATCAAGATACCGCACTCATCAAAAGCAGCCTGGAAACATTAGCTGATGTCTACTTTGTTCCTATCCTAACCCTGACATTTATTCAAGTCATCACGTGCCCACCAAAGGGCTGTCCCACGAGGATTAAACATCTCTATAGAAATCATGTATTAAACTATAGGAGGCGAGTCAGGATCCCTGAGGGGACCATTCTTGGGAGAGTATGATAAGCTCTTAGAAATCATTCCCCATGCAGAGAAAAGTAGATTCAAAAAGCCAGAGTCCCAGAGAAGGGAAGGACATCAGGGTTCTGGGTTTTCTAAGTGAAGCCAGGTCTAGAGAGCAGACACAGAGAGGAGGAAGGGGAAGTGCAACAGAGAAATTCCTCTGGAGAAGCCACACCTCACGCTCTAGCATAAGCATGAGGTCCCTTGGTTAAAATGACATGGGCCACCTCTTCACTGAGCATTTTCCTGACATGTGAGGATGCTACTTGAAGCTTTGTTTGAAACAAATGTTTAAGGGCAAAAAAAATAAATAAATAAGCGTCTATCATTACAGCATCTGTTCTCAATGAGGACAGTACCACCTCCTTAGACATCTTTAGGAAATTTTTCTAGGTGTTTCTGGTTGTCACCAGTTTGGGGTGGGGGTGCTATTGGCATTTATTCACTCATTGGTTGGGGCCAAGGTGTCTGTCCTACACAACAAAGAACCTCCATCACCCCCAGCAATGGCACTGAGTTTCCCACCAGACATCTGTGTGCGTGAAAAAATATCTGAGCTAAGAGTTTAACTACACCCAAATATAAACTCAAAGTAATTTTTGCACCGCTCTAAGATGGAATGATTTTTTTCCAGGAATAGAACAACCAAATAAATTCAAAAGTATTGAAATCTTGTTTGGTTTAAATCTCTCCTATGAGTTCTTGGTCATCTGAGAAAAGTCAAGAATTGATGGCAACTCGTCCACAATGTTTAAGTTAGCAACATATACGTTAAATCTGCCTGTGCATGGATCTGAAGCCTACATACAGGCAGGCTGCCATCTGCCTGTACATGCCCATGCCAAGTGATCAAAGTAAATGTTTGTTTACCATCAGTAGATTTTCTTTATATATTTCTGTTACAATGAGGATATTATCTTGCTTTTTTAAAATCATATTTAAGGCAAACTGCATTATTTATTAACAACTTCAGTCGTATATAGTGATCATTTCCTAAGATTTTTCCTAGGAAGAAAGCTGCCTGACAAGTAAGGCAATGTACGTGATTCAAAACGCAGAAAAGCCAGACGTAGGTGGTGCATGCCTTTAACCCCAGCACTCGGGAGGCAGAGGCAGGCGGATCTCTGTGAGTTCGAGACCAGCTCTGGTCTACAAGAGCGAGTTCCAGGACAGCCTCCAAAGCTACACGGAGAAACCCTGCCTCAAAGAACAAAACGAAGAGGGGCTGGGGAGATGGCTCGGTGGTTAAGGACACTGGCTGCTCCTGTAGAGGTCCTGGGTTTGGTTCCCAGCCCCCCGCATGGCAGCTCAGAACCATCAGCGACCTCCAGTTCCAGGAGATCGGATGCACTCTTCTGAACTTCTCGGGTACACGGTACGCATACACACACACAAAGTAAAGTGAACACATCTAAAAAGGAAACAAATGCATCTCCTGGGGAAGGAAAGGTGCCTCTGGGTTTAAGAATGCTCACCGCACCTGCAGAGGACCCAGGTTCATTCCTCAGCACCCACGTGGGTCGGGTGGCTCACAACCCCTGCCACTTCAGCTCCAGGGGTTCAGCTGCCCTTTGACCTCCGTTAGTACCCTATTTGCATACGAAACTCGCACAGGCACAGATGTGCTAAGTACACACATAAAACTAAACGGGAAAGTCTTGAAAAGAAATCCAAGCGTGTCTTCTGTTTGGAAAAACGGGTCTCGGTAGTCTTTAAAAAAAAAAATCAGCTCTCCAATGCTGATGGAGAGGGACTCTTTCTGCCGGTGGTGAGGCGAGGTCAAGGGCAGGAAACAGCAGCTGAGACCGACAGTGGCTGCAGGAATACAACAGCTGTGGGAGGAGAGGCTTGTGCAGCTGTGCGGGGGCAAGCAAGCCCATAAGCGCAGGACCCTGACTAGAGACCCACACAGCCAGCTGGCACGGAGCACAGAGTCTAATGTCACTGTTATGTGTCATCTGTCCCCCCCAGGCTCTGTACAAATTGACCTTCTGAGTGTAAAACATCTTTCAAACCGGGCCGTGTAAGTGTGCTATATTTGGATGAGATGCCTGTGGGTGAGTCCTTGTTTTTCTGTCGTCCGGAACATTGACAAGAGCCCTTTGAGCTTCTCAGGGCTCCATCACCTCGGTTCTGAGATGATTTAGACACTACATTGTGTGTATGGAGGGGTGTTATATAATTGATAAACAAGTATATGTATGAAGTTTTCTTTTGGGAGAGGTGGTTTCCAGACAGTGTTTCTCTGTAGCTTTAGAAACAGTCCTGGAACTCTCTCTACAGACCGGCTGGTCTCGAACTCACAGAGATCGCCTGCCTCTGCCTCCCCAGTGCTGGGATTAAAGGCGTGCACCACCACTGCCCGGCAATTTTTCTTAAATAGCTTTATCCATTCAGTTCATTCAACTCCTAGTCGTACAGCTTTTCCGTGTTAGTATATTAGGTGGTTTTAGCTAATTCCTTAACAGTGACAGAGCATTCTTGAACAACAATGTCCTATAACTGCTTAGTGGACTCTGAGATGACCATGGATAGCTCTGTTGCTGGCCTCATCTGAGCCAGAATTCTCCTGAGCACTATGTATACATTGCAGTTGGATCTCATAGAAATTCGTGAGTCCCTCATTGGCTCAATCTTTTAGATTCTATTTTATTTTATATGTATATGTATATACATATATATATATGTGTGTGTGTGTGTGTATGTATATATATATATGTATAGACATATGCATGTCTAATGTCCAGGGAGTTTAGAAGAGGGTGTCAGATCCTCTGGAGTTATAGATGGTTGTGAGCAACTATGTGGGTCCTGGGAAGAGACCACCTGTTACCTGCACTAACGACAAGAGCAGTTAGCTGCTGAGCCATCTCTCCAGGCCCAGGAGACACACACCTTAACTGGGCATCACACCCTTCCCCAACTTTGATGTTAAGACCAGAGGCTCATGTTAGTTGGACACCTTCATTCTCTCCAGACCCGGATGCTCACCCCCCCCCCCCCGGCATCTAATGTCATTTTACTGTTTCCTTACTTTTGTGAACATTCTCAATCCGTGGATCCCAAAGAACCCCGATGGCCCCTGCCAAGACACTCACATAGATCAGATCCTTGCTGTCGACACAGGCATGCAAGATCCAAACGCAGCGATCGATATTCTGAGTTCCAGTTTCAGACGATCTGCGTTCAAAGTTTGTATAAGATCAAACTGCAATGAATGTAGAGTGTTCGGGACAATTATGGCTCAAATGAGTCCGGCGGAAGAGTGGTCAGCGCTCTCTCGGGACCTCCAAGAGGTGTGAAGACAGAGCGCTGCTTCCAACCTCCCCACACTCAGCAGCACGGACGCTAAAGGCCGCACAGTACCTCGTTTCTTTCTTCTGACACTAACTCAGAATTCTTCCTCGGGAAAAAATAAATTATTCTGAAATTGTGTTGGATTACCAGTGACTATTTCTGGGAGCCAAGCAGATGGTATTCACTGTCATTAGTTGTAGGAGGAAATCTGTATGCCGCCATTAACCATGTGACTTACTAGAGGTGCATACAGATGAGGTAATAAAAGGGCGGTTTACCACACCGCTAACCACACCCACATTAGGCATGACTAAAGACGTATACGTACGTAGGCGGTGAACTACGTCAATTAGTGATCTTAGTATTAAAGGTCGTTATAGCAGACCAGGAAGTCACACACTAGAACTCAGGTGACATCTTCTACTCAAAGCCAAGAGAACTCAAAAGACTTCCCAGCAGGCTCACAGTTAGTAATGAATGAAGATCAAAGGCAAAAAACCACAGGGTTGACCAAAATATCTGGGACATTTGGTTACGTTGACCGTATGTGAATGTCCATGGATTTGGGTATCACATTCTCAACTCTTCAAGGACCAAACAGCTCCCCATACTGAGACCTGCGCTTTTTTTTTTCTTGCTCTCTTTATCAGCCTGCTACAACTGGGTACTTCATGAAGAGTTGTGACTAAGGCTGAAATAGTTATGATAACAACAATGTAGCTGCCATTTTTCCCAGTGGGGATTTTGCTACTGTTTTGACTTATTTTCAGTTCTCAAAGTTGCACAGAGACATGTGGGATACATTTTAAGCTGGAAAGGTGATATAAGAAGGTGAAACCCATCCCCATAAGGAGATAAAAGACAAGCAAGGAACTGGATAGACCCAAGAGTTCCATCTGCACAAATATAACCTTTGCCACAGGCCTAGAGACTTGAGGTCAGTGGAGACGCTGACCCTGAAGGAAAGAACCAGGAATGTAGGGTGTAGTTTTTCCTTGCCAGTCGCCTGGGCCCTGCCGTGTTGTGGTCCCCAAATAACACACAGGAGGCTATATTAATTATGAAGCTGTTGTCCATTTGCTTGGTTTCTTACTGGCTATCTCTGACTTAAGTATTTAACCCATAATTGTTAATCTAAGTATTTCTCTTACCGGAGCTAAAGGTCCGGACCTCATACTCCTATGGCGGCTACAACATGTCTAACTCTGCCTCTCTTTCCCAGAATCCTCCTTGACTCCTAGTCCCACCTATCTTGCTTCCCTATTGGCCAACAGTGCTTTATTCAACAACCAATAAGAGACAGACTTACAGGATGACATCTCCCATCACAGGAAGATGCAGAGAGGCTCACAGATAGCACTCTTTACTTCCATTGTAACCACTGCGAGGAGATTCAAAGCAAAGCCCAGATCACGGGCAGAAGCAGAAAGCAGAAGACCAGGCTAGAAGAGAAGCCAGCAGGAATGTAACACCTTGGAAGGAGGAAAAAAAAAAAAAAAGAGGGAAAACATGTCCGAATTTGGCTGGATTTGTAGGTGCCCTGTCCTCCCACCAGGTAACAAGCAGCAAAGGAAAGCAAAGTCTGCCTCGCTGCAGCCCAGACTCTTCCAAGGAGAACTGCACAACTGAATAACAACTCTGTGGGGAGACAGGAGCTTCTCAAACCACAGCACCCTGCAAGCCTTCACAAGTGTCCCTTTAAGAATCTTCCCTGTTCTTACTCTGAGACTCCCCCTTAAACCTGTCAGAATGGCTAAAACCAAAGCCTTGAGCGGCAGCCCGTGCTGGAGAGGACGTGGAGCAAGGGGAACGCTCCTCCATTGCTGGCGGGGAGCACAAACTTGCACCCACTCGCCACTTTGGAAGTCAGTGTGTTGGTTCCTCGGAAAACTGGGAGTCAACCTCCCACAAGACCCAGCTATTCCGCTCTTGGGCGTACACCCAAAGGATGCTCAGTCAACAAGGACGCTTGCTCAACTGCGTCCACGGCAGCTTTGTTTGGGCAAATGGCTTCCATGTGCAGAATTGTTGCTGGCTCTGATTT